>NC_092817.1:20682500-20982500 GCF_023375885.2 Dermacentor andersoni
ATCTTTAAACAAAGTTTTTGTCAATAGCAGTTTTAGCTCTTTGTGTGTACAATTCCTCAGGAACAACAACAAAGAAACCTTCTTTGTCCACAGGAACCAACCTAAGCTCGTGCTTGACGAAAAAATGCGACACACCAGTTAGGTTGTCTGACTTACAGGGCTGAGGTGCAGTCCTCGCGATCACATCAACACACTCAGTCACTCAGTAAGTCTCTCAGTCACACATCTTAGTCGAAAGTCTTCAGTGACCCAACGAGAAATGGATCTAGACAAGCTGACCTTTTCCGGAGGTGACAAATCAGGTTCACAGGCAAACTTTGGTCCCTTGCGCAGAGCGTTTTCGATGTTCCCTGGGAGTTGTTTATCTGGCTTCTGGCTATCCAGGTATCCACTTGAAATAAATTTCCTGGAGGACAACAGTTTCGAGATATTATTTCCCAAAGTGTGGGTCGGCCTAGACGGGCGTTCCAATTACTTTTGCGCTTCAAAGCATACAAGAGCGTTTTGGTGTGAAAGCGTCAAATGGCTTATTGAGTGAAAAAGCAGGCGTCTGTACCAGAGCAATGACACCTGAATTCCCATTGGCTTCGATGCCACGCCATGAGCGTGCCTCGTTGGAGCAGAGTGGGCGAAACTGTGTTGCGTGAGCATCCAGGGACGTAGCCACGGGGGGGGGGGGGGGGGGAGACTTATGGGGCTTCAGCCCCCCCCCCCCCCCCCTAAATTTCTTTCTGCTGTCCATGCACCGCCGACTAAAACAACCCCCGGCGCCGGAAATCATTCTGTATTTTGTGTAGAATGTCTTTTTCATGCTCGGAAAGACATTTTAGCGCGAACATTGCGAACGCGGACCGGATTTCGCGGCAACGCCCATGCACCGGGTGTCAACTGACGCAAAGAGCCCCATCAGAGAGTAAAGTTTCAAGGGCGTTTTGATGGAGAGCGGGCTCGTCGCGGCATCTCGCGGAGGCCGCGGAAACTACGGAGCGCATGGCTTTCAATTCCGAAACTTTATGGGTATAAAATTCTTATCAACTTTTGGTGCGAAAGGTGCATTGACATTTCCAAAGTTGTGCTTTAGCTTTTCAATTCCGGAACCTTGTGTGTTTAATGTTGTCATAAACATTTGACGCCAAAGGTGCATTGACTTTTCTAAAGTCGTACATCGAACCATACAGCGAGGCGATCCAAATCAACACACTATCAGACAGATTGACAAAGCATGCAGCGAGGTCCGCTGATACGAAGCGTTGTGGTATTTCCTTCGTGCCGTCATGTCAAAGAAAAAAATATGAACATTTCTTTCACCTGCGCCAAAGCACCCATGTCAAGACGCTAAAGCCAGCAAAGGTAACAACGTTCTTATTTATTTTTCTACTTTCACTTTTATTTGCGAGGACACATTGCGCGTCTTCAATTTTCTTGTTCCCGCTACCCACGCGCTGCCAGAGTCATCCAGAGCGCATGCGTTTTTCACGCGTTGTCCCGACCACCGCGCGGAGCACTTCGGTGCGCAATCGTTTTTCTCTGGCCGAGTGGATTTTCGCCTGGCAGAGTTTTGAACGCCTTCTGGCCAGCAGATGAGAAAAAGGAACAATGGTCGCTCGCCGCCACCACTGTGGGGACTCGACGGATTGCAACGCGTTCGCTTGAGCGCCACCTTTCCGGGAAGTGTTCTCTCGTCGATGTAGGAAACCGTGAAGTATGCGTTTGGTTCTCTGTGGACCAAGCGTCTCATGTTTTCTTCGATATTCCTTCGGTAGCGACATTATATGTGCCCAAAGTAGGCATTGGGTTGTGGCCAACATGCTTTCCTTCGGTTTTTTTTTTTCGGAGACCCCTTCCCACAAAAGAAAAAAAAAGGACATTGTTGCGGCGCAGCAAATCGTCGCATGGTGAAAGTTTGATTTTGCTACTTCTTTTTTTGCGAAACGTAATGGGCCACGGGGCGCTTCAGTTGTCGGATACTCTTACTATATTATTGCAATAGCAATTATATGGGCACTCCAGGCACATTCCTGCCATCGCTGTCGCCCGCATGTTCCGTATTGGGGCGAGGACTTATGGAGTCGCCATCTGTCGGAAGCGCCTCCCTTGCGTAGTATGAGGGATCACGCGGCACGCTCCTCGCAGGTTTGGCTTACGGCGCTCAGTAAAAACACCACGCGGCAGCCCACCTGGAGATTTCCGTAAGTACTCTCAAAACGAAGGAAGTTTTTTTACTGCTGAAATAATAATCTTCGGCAAAGTGAAATCACGGAATAGTTTACAGACGCTATCTCTTTACCGAATACGTACAGTGAACGCCATACTGCGCGCGGTCGCCGCGATGAAGTATCTCGAACCGGCTTTTTGCGTGAAAGGTAGGCAAACGCTGAGAGCAAACTATGTTAAATATGTTCTTATTGTGTCTGTAAAACGAAATGAAGCATAACAGAATGAAGCCTCAATGCAGTGATCGCACGGGTTCCCAGCGACCGACGGCGCGTCTGCATGCATGTTCGCGCACAATGTTTCGCTTTCGCTGTGTGCGCGTTTTCCCACCGTGCCGTGTGCTTTAGGTCACAGAATATGAGCATTTGACAGTACACAAGCTACCATTGTTGCGTGGACGCTATCAGAACTGTTCAAAAAGGGTATGCAATGCGCTCCGGAAAAATCTGAGTTTATCCGGATCCACGGGCGTAACTACAGAAACAAACCGAGCATCCACCTAACTATGGGTGACCAGACGTTTCCAGAAAGAAATATGATCAGAATACTAGGACTATGGTTAGAAAGCAACAAAAGAGCCACTCACACCATTGCGACTCTAAAGTCAAGCACGAGGAGCATCGCTAGACTAATAAGCAGAATTACAAAGGAGGTAAAGGGCTCCACGAAAACGAAACCATAACACTAGTCCAGGCTTTTATTCTTAGCAAAATAACATACGGACTACCATATCAAGAGCTAACCCCGTCGGAAATCAAAGAAATCGACCTACTAATACGTGGCGCGTATAAGGCAGCGCTTGGGCTTCCTAAGAATGCGGCAAACGAGAGGGTGCAAGCACTAGGCATATACAACACATTTGAAGAGTTAAGAGCAGCCGTTCTTATGACACAAAGAGAACGACTATGCCTCACAAGCACAGGTAGAAACGTTCTGTCGCGTTTAGGCTACCCATTGCGACCGCAGTACTCCAAGGAACAAACGACCCCAATGCCGGATCCAATGCGCAAGCGCATAGTGGTCTCCCCAATCCCACGCAACATGAACAAAACTTATCACACAGCGAGAAGACAAGCGAGAGCTAAACATCTTCAGAAAACCTTCGACAGTAATCAAGGCGTAATGTATACTGATGCAGCTAGATTTAGCAAAGGACATATAATAGTGGCAGTTCAACCCACACGCCATGGAACGCTTCACACATCAGCCTCGATACGCACTAGGTGCACTGCAACAGCGGAAGCAGCGGCGATTGCTCTCGCTATCGCATACAAGGAAAAGCAAAACAGCCCAGCTTTAATAATGTCCGTCTCACAAGTGGCATGCAGAATGTATCTACAAGGCAACATACCACAAGTCGCCCTTAAGATCATAGGCGACACCTTGAAAGAAGATCATGCAATTTTATGGTGTCCTGGCCACGAGGGTATTTCGGGAAACGAACAGGCACACACTCTAGCTCGAGGCTTTACTAACCGAGTTGGAGAAACGCACAACGATGAAAAAGACCATCGCCTACTGGTCCGCGATATACTGGAGCACCAGCGAAGAACCCGGCGACAGTATGCCCCACCACACAAACTACTCAATGTAGAGGAGGCGCAGAAATATGGAAGAATACAGACGGATACCTACCCACATTTGGGTAGGTACCATAAAATAAACCCAACCTTGTACACTAACTCTTGCCCATGGTGCGGGTCATGGCCTTCATTGCCTCACGTAACATGGAAGTGCGCCAAAGACCTCATGCCATTAATTCACCTTTGGTACTCACCTTGCTAAGGGAGCCCTGGGAGGCCATCCTCGCTCTTGCTGACCTCGAGGCCCAGAAGGGCCTCTTGGACCAAGCTGGGCGGGTCGCGATGGCCACTGGAGTCTTGGAATAGGGACCCAACCTGCACCGCTCCCTTCCGCCATTTTTTTTTGTCTCATCAATAAATGTTTACTCCTCCTCCTCGCGTATGTGCCTGCTACATACCCGAGTTGTAGCCGATGGCTGTTTGCCGGTTCTAAGTTTCGCGAGCAAAGCTTCACGCAGCTTCTTGTCCTGTGGCTATGTGTGAATAAGGCCGACATCTGGCTCCGTTGCGTACGTCCGGCACTGCGGCACCGAGCAGTAGGCTATACCTTGCTGCACGCCTCCAAAGGCAGCCGCTAACATATTATAGTACTTTCAAAAGTTGTCAAGCAGACACCCAAGGCGGGAAATCTTCACCACTTAGTCAGAACCGCAGCGCAGGTGGGACTTTACACTTTCGTTTTCAGCTCGCTTCGGCGCTTCCGAAGCAGCCGACGTGGCCGCTGTGTCCACGTGATCCCTCATGCCGCGTCACGCCGACGGTGACGCCAGCTTTTACAGTGGTGGAGCTCGTCCCCAATAAAGTCCAAAGGCGATAACATCGTGACCGGGCGCCGCATGCTGTACTGATTACTGAGCCGCATGATTACTGATCGAATTTGCTGAACTTGGAGAGACTATCAATTGTTTCCGATATTGTGAAACGCCGGTTTGGCTTCGAGACGCAATCAAGAACAAACGACGTGGAAAATTGACGAATGGGGTCATCTTCCCTCACGACAATGTCCGTCCCCACGTCGCTGATGTGGTTAATACAAAACTGGCAAAGTTCAAGTGGGAAAGGCTGCAACATCCGCCATACTGGCCAGACCTGTCGTCTTTCGACTTCCTTATTTTGGGGCAACTGAAAAAAACAGCTCAGGGGAACTAGATTCGTGTCGGACGATGACGTGAAAGAGTCAGTTGCAGGCTTTTTGAAGCAGCAACAAAAGGAGGTTTTGTTGCTGCCCCCCCCTCCCCCCCCCCCCCCCCCCCCCCAAACGAGATTTCTGGCTACGCCAGTGGCTGAGGGCATCGCCGCGACGCCACGTCCACAACGCGCCTCGACGAAGCAAATACGTCGATGCGACGACGCGGGGCGAGACGGGTTGTCTTCGGCAAGGCAGTCGTATGACGCGCGCGTGCGCGTGCCGCCGTCTCGCTCTTGGAAGCCGGCGCGCTGTTCGTATCTCTCTCTCTCTCTCTTACTGGGTTTACCTGCTGCGTATGCCTGTGAGCCTTGGTGGCCGCTGCTACTCCCTCGGGTCTCTCGTCGCGCAAGACGTCGGTGGCGTGAGGCGTTGGAACCGCAGACTGCTGCTGCTTGCTGGCTCGGGCAGCACGTACCGCTAGGGTACATTACTCGCAGCGCAGAACTCGAAGTACCGCTCATCGGCCTTCTATTCGACATTACTGCCTTCGCATTCACAACGCATAGGTGTCCTCGAATTCTTTTAAAAGAGGAAGTGGAACAACAGTGCATTTTTACGGCGAACTTGAGGGCGCATATTTCCAAACTATAGAGTGTCATTCTGGAAGTTATTGTGTGAGCTCGGAAGATATTTGATTGTGTGATTGGTCTTGCCTGAAAGCTGCGTTTGTAGGCAAGCTGTATGTTTATGAACAAAGGGGCATAACGCTCGCAAAAAAGAGCAGATGACTGTTTAAAGACCTATTTTTCGCTATACAATAAACTTTGCTAAACGAACCACACGCGCACACACGCGCACGCACACGAATGCACGAACGCACGCACCCACTCATTCGCAGACGCAAGCAGGCGCATACACCCGCAAGGTGAAGACGTTTCTGTTACGATGAGATGCGGTCTGCGTCTCTCTAGCAGAACAACAAAACGTCAAGGCCTTCATTTTCTTATTGCCGCAGCGGCTTTCGTACCGTCCTAGAATTCTCGGCTCGTGTTCGCTTCACGCAGCCTGCATTGCAGGCTAATTAAGCCGCTGCCAGGAAACACCGATAATTGCGGCCCACTAGATCGCGAGGGCCAGAGAGAACAAAATGCAAAAAGGGTAAGTGCCTCCGATTTAAGAGGGGCAAGGGCGCCAAGGGAACGCGGGGCGATCGTTTGGCGGTCGCGTGTGGCCGCAAGTGTGCGCGCAACCCAAGAAGATGCAATCAGCGATAGAACCCGCAAGCAACGGCCACGGGAGACCCTGTCAGCGCTCTCCGCGTCGCAAGATCAGCAGCCTGCGCGGTGCGGCCGTACACAGCTCGCAGCGCTGCCAGCAGGCCACGCGCAAGGCCCCGAGAGCAAAAAAGGTGAGGAGAGAAAGTTTCGATGCATACTTTGAAGTGGATTACTGGGCGAGGAATTCTCGTTGTTTGTTTGGAACTAGGGAAGGAGTAACCGAACTTCCGAAAGTTCGCACGTGGCTATAGAAAGTACCAAAAAATGGTACAAGAAATGATAAAGCCTCTTAGAAGTTTAGGTTAGGCACTGACCTGCATAGCTGGACTGGCGTAACTATATCAGTTGCTAATCAGAAGCGGTTGGACAAGGGGTGTTTCGACAGCGTTTCACAAGAGAACTTGTTTTCGTCAGGGACCCGACTTACCCCGAGGAAGACGAGCCCTCTAGCTTGTGTAAACGTTGGCTCCAGAGAAATGCATTCTTCGACCAGTATTGGTCAATCCATGTTTCGATTTATTTTGTTTATTTAGTTATGTGTCTTTGGTCTCGTGTGCGTACATGTGTGCTTACAAACTTGTTTAAAAGAGTACAGACACAAAACTTTTGCACCTCGTTTTCTTTTCTTTTTCTTTTTTTGTAGATAGTTGCCGAAAGCATTATATGAAGCCTCAATTGTTCGAATGTCCACGCAATAATGACTAATTTTACGATTTGCAGAGACCAGTTCAAGACGCACGCCAATTGAGTCATGCCTTCGTAGTTTTCGTGTGCTGAGCAGGTTTGCTCGTTACATCACGGAAACCGGAGATGACGGTCACATGGCATCGTACGAGGAACCGTCCGATACGGCGTGCGATGCGTCCAAGAGATGGATTCTCTGGCTGTTTAAACGTGACACAAACTGCTGGAGAGTTACTGAATGCAAATTTGGGCACGATTAGTCGTATGCCAAATCGCACCGCGTGTATCCTGTTTAAACGTGGTGCACGGGAACTGAACCCGCGCCATGACGGTGTCGCCGAACGCTGGGACGAGCGCCGCTGAATTAATCGAGCATTCTTTTCTTTTCGTCCTGCGCTTCTCCGCGTTCGACACGAGATTCGACACTGGATGTGTCCCTCTCACCTTCTGTTCTCTATTAGAGGGAGGCCGAAAAGCGAAGCAAAGGTCAGGAGGTTACCGAAACGCGCGTCCGGTTTGCTAGCCTATACGTCGGGGAAGGTGAGCAAGTGGACGTTAGATCCCCTGAATTCAAGATCATTCACGGAGACAAAAGCACTTGGGCCGTGGCTCCATGCCTCACAATGTGACGCCAGAAATAATGAACTTTAAGCAAGGTATGTCCACAGAGGTATCGATGAGAGCATGAAATGTCCTCTCTTGACGTGCTCTGTGTATTTCTTTGTTGACATCAAGTACAGATAATTTCATGATTGGCATAAGTACCTCATTTTCAACAGAGTGATAACTTAGGATTTGGGTTTTATACACAAGAGCTGTGTCCTAATTGTTGTTCTTCTCATCCTTCAACCTTCGTCGTCAGTTTTACCACAGCAATAGCTCATACAAGCCTATTGCCATTGATGATCTATGGACTTGCAATACACAGACATTTTGTTCATTTCTCGGCCTTACCGATAGTTTGCTATTTTCTTTGTTGCTATGTAGTTGGCTACCTCTGATAAGCGGTGTTTAAGAAGATTTTTCTAAATCATTCAAGCGAAATGCGTGATATTGCAGAGAGTGATGAGACACCGCTACAGTTTGTCTAAAGTCTACTTGAAAGTCAAGTGTAGGCATTTGATGCTCAATAGCTCAACGCAAATCGTTTTCAAAACAATTGACATGTTGAAGAATGAAGTCAAAGCACTGTTCAATATACCCCAAGTATCCAGTTCATATTGAGGATTACGCGCAGGTAAGAGAGCTACACATCCGATTCAAAGGATTTGTCTGCGCTAATGTCGCATAAATTGTGGGTCCTAGTCATATTGGCGCGTTTGTCATTTTTTTTTTACTTGCTGGCGCGTGCTTCTTTTTTCCTTCCCAATTTTTCTTGCAGCCTCATGTCCTTCTCATTATATGAAAGCTGTAATCTCTTATGATGCGCCAGCTGACTTTTTCCTCAGTAGTCGCGCAATAAAACGCTGGTAGGAGCAACGTGCATTAAACATAGATAATTGGGAACTGTTAGTTGTTTGTAAATGCGTGAAGTAGGCGGAGGCACTGCTGAGAAAGAAACTTTGTTTGCTTGTTTGTTTTCTTGCTTGCTTGCTCGTTTGTTTTTGTTTGTTTGCCTAAAAAATCCGCACCATTTCTATCCTCATGCAATCTTTAGTTTGAGCTCTCGTCCCTCACCGGAAAGGAATGCCACACACGCTGTCAAGGTAGAGTGTATGTAGGTCGGCAGGAAAGGGTGACAGGAGGAGAGTTAAAATCTGAAGTTAATACACTTTGCCTCACTGTCCAGCAGGAAACATTGCGGACAGCTCAGGAGCAGTTTACCAACCAAATGTGATCACAGGCGTCATTTCGGCATGTGTACACGCAGAGGGGAAGAAAAAGTACGCCTATCGCGAAAGTGGGCCAAATAATAATAAAAATACAGGTCAACCGTTAAAGAAAGACGAAAAATACAGGTACATACAAACGAAAGCAAAGGGGCGTTAGTACCAAAATTAAAAGAAAAAAAGAAAGACGCGTAGACCACGAAATTTGTAGTTTTACACTACGTGCCTCTGTGCATGTTATTTTTTGTACTTTCTCCAGCACGCGATACTTTCACCGTCGTTCCTTATTCTCCTTCCTCGACAGTTGCGTAAGAAGCGAGCTCGTCAAGGTCTGATACTGCCGGCTTCCGTTAAAGCGCTCGGGCGGAGCCCGGCCCGCCCCAGTGTCAGGACGCAGCTTTTTACGTACGGCACCCGACAGTCACCGCTATACAGCTATAGGTATATAGGCTCGTCGCAACCGCCAATCTTTCCGACCGCCGCTTCGGCACACTGACGGATGCCGGTCGCGCAAAATTGTTACCCTCGCCCGCCGATCCTTCGCGTGCTTTAGCGACTCTCTCTGCCGCCTATCTTTCTGTTTTCATTTCCTTCCTCTTCCTCTTCTGAGGCTCCGCCATGTTCAAGCGCATAAGACCCTCTGGTGGCGTAACAGTTACCGGTATTCACGCTAAGAGGATTCCAAGTCTCTCCACAACCTTCCACGACATCGTGGCGTGTGTACGTGTAAACAGCCAGGACTTTCTCTCTCCTGCATTTATTCATTCCACACTTTTCCTCTCTCCTCGAGAGACTTTCCATTTCTTCCTTGCCAGCCGGCGAGCGTCCAGGTTCTTGGCTGGCTAACGCCGCCGCCGCCGACGTCGAGCCCAACGCACGCTTTTTCGTTGCGCAGACAACCCCGCCCTCGTCGTGTCCACTCTCAGGTCGTCCAGATGGGACGACGACCGGCAGCTGCTGCCGCCGGCGTGACCGCGACGCGGACCCCGTGGGGGCCGAGCCCGACGCTACGGCTCGCGCTTCTCCTGCTTATCTGCGCGCACCCGGCTCACTGCTTGGAGAATGGCCTTGCCAGGACGCCCCCCATGGGATGGCTGGCCTGGGAGCGCTTCCAGTGCAACATCGACTGCACCCGCGAGCCCGAGAACTGCATCAGGTTAGTGCGTCTGTATGCAGCGACACGCGGGTATGCCGGAGGGTTTTTAAAAGCTGTGCTAGCGCGGGGGGGGGGGGGGGGGATGTCGGCTGATTTACTTTAACGCAAACGTATATTTGGGCCGTCGGCTCATCGATTACATACCGCTCGATAACCATGCCATTGCCGAGAGTCAAAACGCAACTAAGAAACAAGATCTGTAAGCACAAGAGAGGACATAATATTGTCTTCCAGTGGATACGTTCTCATGTTGGTATGGACGGCAAGAAAAGAGCGGACGCAAAAGAAGCGCTCTCTACTCAAGGCTACCAACAGTCAAAGCACCTGTTTTCAACAGACTTAGTATAATTCGTCGCCCCTTTCGGTCGCTATAAACCCCGCCACATGAAACATGTGTATTTAAACGTCTTAAGCGATTGGAAGCCACTCTAATTGATATAATAAGAATAGGATTGATTAGTACTTCACCATGGGAGTTAAAATTAGGCGAGGTACCTCTGTGTTACACACAGATTGCCAAGAAACTGGCGACGTGGAACACTTTACCTGCGCCTTTTGGCACTTCAATGTCGAAAGGAAGACTCTACATGACACTACAAATTACAGCCCACAACGGGAGAGAGAGAGAGAGAAAGAAGTAGTTCTTGTGGGGAAACGAGAAAAGGCTGGCACTATCTTCTGCAACCGTTGCGGGAGCACTGCTCAGCGCCAGCAGGGGGATGGATATGGGAGTGAAGGAGATAGAAGGAGGGAAAAAGGTAGAGAGTCGCCATGGCGGGACCAAGGCAAGAAAAAACGAAGACAAGCGCTGACCGCCAACTGTGGCCCCAATATAAGTCTTACTTTCACTAATTCAGGCATAGACACATATCCACGAGTGTGGACCACGTCGATGTTACTCTTTCTTGTGGCGGACGTGTTTCGCCGAAGCTGTAGAAATACCGGTTGCCGCAAGAGTTCCATCGTGTGGTCAATAAGCGCCGTTAATTGCCTTCTCTTCGTCTTCTCCTCGCTTTATCCTGCTGTGCGCGGTAATTTGTAGTACCATGAAACACATTAGCTCGGTCTCACACCTTCTGATTGGCAACCTGCAAAGAAGAGAATTTCCAAACGCGTGTGGCAACTGATAATGTTCGCTGTATAGGGGCGAGGATCGTTCGCAAGGAGTTCTACGCGACACCTGAACTCGTAGCCGCGTGGAAGCAGATTCCTAAGTGGCGAAATAGATGAACAGAAGCAGTGAGTGTCAGCCAAGACTACCAGGCCAACACCGGCTGTAATAGACACCAAGCAAGCAACCAATCAATTTCGGCCGGAGGGGGGGGGGGGAGGGGGGGACACTTCTTATGCGACGCAACATGGACGCGGAGACGTCGGGCAACGCAACATCAGAATCAGAATCGGTTTTATTCAGATGATTAGAAAGATTACAAGATGTTAATATACAGAAGGAGGTCCTGAAGTCAAAGACTCCAATGGGACCAATGGGATCACGAGCATGTTGGAAATCCACTTAGTGTGTTTGGCCCTTAACGGTTGTCGAAAATATAATTTAATACGAATTAAAGAGACGTGATGGTGACCAGCTGAATGTGAACTCGGACTTACTCTTTTAAGCCAGTTAAGCTTCCACTTATTCACCGACTTTCCAAGCCTTTCTGGGGAACTGACCACATATCGTGTAGGAAACGTAACGCGAACGGCTTCTCACTTTCTTCAAAAGAAAAAGAAAAGAATAAATGAGAGACCTGTCTCGCGTTTTGCGGTTGGTTAATCTAGGTCGATCGCCCGCAAATTGCTTCCGGCTGTAGTCTGCGCCAGAGTCGTGTAGTAAAGGCACTTCTGGAGAGTAGTAAATTCTCTTGATAATCTATCGTGTGTTGCGCGTGAATGTATAGCACCGCTTGACACAAGTTCTCGCAACGACTGATTTTCATTTGCGGCCTGATTTGTTCATATTGTGCAGTATATAGCAGCTTTATTTTGTATAACAACGGAAGTTCACTTTCGCCGCTCCGGAAGTATATGTAAGGCATGGCTAGGCCGGCCGAATGACACCTCCATGCCGCGAATCACTGCCGGCGTCGTGTGCAGCGAGCGGCTGTTCAAGGAGATGGCCAACGCTCTCGTGTACGAAGGCTACCGGGACGTGGGATACGTGTACGTGAACATCGACGACTGCTGGATGACGCAGGAACGCGACGTGACCGGAAGGCTGCAGGCGAATCGCACCCGATTCCCCAACGGCATCAAGCACCTCGCCGACTTCGTGAGTGCCATCAAAAGCGCGATGACCACCGCGATGACATGCAAATACACGAAACCAGGGAAGCGAGACCCAAAAAATGTCGCAGAATTCGTCTTTGAGAACTAACTATGAGAACGTGACATAATTTCAGCGTTACGGTACATTATGACATAATTTATGTTTGGTAATGTTTATTGTGACTAGATATAACGCCATTTGGGAGGATTCTGGTGCTTTATAGAGGATTCACTGCCCATGACAGAGTAGGAAACGGCGTATGCTAAAGAACAATACATATATGTTCCCAATTCAACATGTTGCGTACTACTTGCGAATTCGTGCTCAATAACACTTCCGGCTTCCGGTGCATCCGGTGTGGAAGGAGCACGATCGTGCTCGTTCACGATCGAAACGCGGTATAATGAGACCGAGGTATAGCACGCATAACAAGTATAAGAACAGTGGGGAGGGAACGACGACACGCTGGAAGAGAGGATGAAAATAATTAGTTGTGCTAATGGGGGGATGCCGGGCTGAATGGTCAGCTTTTGAGCCGACATGCCAACTTGAACGACATTCGGAACGAGGCTTGTTCTAGTCGTCAGAACATGTAGTAAATTTGATTACACTTGTACAAATACAAAAAAAAAAAACGTTATGCACGTCAAATTGAGCGAATGAGTGTGTCATTTTAGGAAAACTATCGTTCTAAAAATTAAGAAGCTAAGTAATTTCTTTAATTATATATCTTCTGAACGCCCTATATTACAGGATATAAGCAGCTGCTTGCAATATTATGTCTTCTTCTATAGAAACCGCATCACTTTAAAAGTAAGCGTTTTTTTTTGTTACAGTAATCTAGAAATTTATACCTTCTTTTTGTAGAGGCAATTTAGAAATTTATGTCCAAAGTCGCGTTCCTAACAAATTTTCAGACTGGAGACAATCTTACAAACAGATTTCGTCTTTGTAGTTGGAAACAATAATTTCCCCAAAAGTGCAAAAGAAAAGTGCAAGTTGACCAAGAAGTGCAAACTTGGAAAATCGATTGTAAGACCAGAAAACATGTCAAAACACATGCAAATGCCGGGTACAAAAGCTCATTTTCGCCTCTTCTTTCGCGCAGATAATAACATAAGCTGGCGAGAGCTTCTTTATATGCTTAGAAACTCAAATCGCATGAAATTAATAAATGTGCTTTTGTAACGAGAATTGTGATTTTAGCCCTGCATATCCCATTAAACAAATATGCTTAACAATAGGGACACCACACTGAGCTTTCATTTCATTTCATTTTCATTTCATTTTATTTGTGCCCATTTACAAGCAAATGGAGGGGACCAAGGTGGAGGGGGTCAAGGGGCCTGGCCCCCTTTACATATTGGCAGACCGGTGGCAAAGAACACTTTTGGAAATGAAAAATCTTTCACGTACATCTCGACTAAGTATAGCATGAGTAGCCTTGATATATAGTCATATCATAAGAAGCGAACTCCTCTGTTTCCTCTCTTCTCGTTCGTTCATACACACACACACACACACACACACACACACACGCACGCGCGCGCGCACGCACGCACGCATGCACGCACGCACGCATGCGCGCGTCGTGTGTGCATGTGTGTGTGTGCGTGTGTGTGTGTGTGTGTGTGTGTGAACCGCGAAGTTGGCGTGTGGCGTCCGACATCCGATAACTTTTGCACTTTCTAAATTTTTTTTTTCCGTTGAAGAGCCCAGACACCCAAGTTGATGTGAAACAGTTTCATAGAAGAGCGGCACGTGCCCAGTGGATTCGTCACGCTACTCGCGAAAGCGTGTGGCTGTTGTGCTGGGGAAAGCAAGTGGCTTGGGTTCGACTCGGTCTACCGGAAAATTCTAAAGGTTACCCTTTTTATTGGAGAGGCCGCGGAAAACGGTAAGAGACATAGATACGGAGAAGTGCATAAAGTAGCCCAAGAATGGTAATCGCATTAAAATAGGAACAAAGGGATCAGTGTGGAGCAAGTACTTTATAATCTGGCTCGTGCTGTATATGGTTGTCACAAAAATTGCATGAACAGCTAAGCAGAATGCAGAGAGACAGGCCTATCATGAGTCGATGTTCTGTTAGATAGCATGCAGTAATATTGAAAGCGGAGGAGAAGTGTAGACAGAACTAGATCTGCAATCTGGAGCGGGCTACACGCCAGACGGTATTGAAGAGCGGCCTAGATAACACGTGATGCACTCGTATTACTGACGTAATATTGCACTCGTATGCACGTATGCACGATGCACTCGTATGCACGTAATCTTGTAATCGTAACTGCAGACAAGTGTGTAACATATGGCTTAGTTTCTACACGGGTTGCATAAAAGTGGAAAAATTTGCTAAGGTAGGTTTGCAGAACATATTGCAGCATTGAGGGGTCACTATTTCTGCGTGCTTTCGCAGACCAAGGACCAGATGTAATAAGGGTGGCATTATTTTTTCGTCAGAACAGCAGCCTATCGCAGAACTTCTCGCACAGGTTTTTCACGTCTGCCAAAGTATAGTAAACAGCCACTCAAGAACTCCAAAAGACTGACAAGACACTAAAGTATTACTGGAATGCCGCTGCTCTGCTGCAACGGCTGCTTTATTGCTCTAGCATGGACTGATGTATTAGATGTTGAATACGTACGACGTCCTTGTTGTACCAACCATTTTCGATGCCTTGCAACAAAAGCGTATTTTACTGTGGCGTTTCTTCCTCCCTCCCCTTTTATTTATTTACTTCGTTCATGTCTGGTCATCTCAGATGCACGCTCGGGGCCTGAAGCTGGGGATCTACGGCAACGTAGGGACAAAGACATGCGCAGGCTACGCCGGCAGCTTGGGTAACCTGTACACGGACGCCCAGACCTTCGCCGAGTGGGATGTGGACATGGTCAAGATGGATGGGTGCTACGCCAGCATCCGAGACTACGAGAGGCGTAAATGCTCTCTTTCACTCCCGCTTAGACTACTGCCATAACAAATGCATCTTGCGCAAGCGGTGCACCCGGCATCGCTTAGTCCCGACTGACCAGCACGCACGCTGACGTCACTTGTGGCTAATGTTGAACAAATGATTATGATCATAGCGTTGACACCTGCGCTAGAAATGGAGCAGTGTTTGTATTTACATGGGGTGGAGTAGGTTGGAGGGATGATAAAGTTCAAGAATGTTTCACAGCTGACGTCATCTATTTTCCGCAGTCTCGCATAATATGGCGGATGCCTTCTCGCACGCACCTGCCATGCGACCGAAACAACCCGTCGTACAGGTGACAGAAAACCAGTGTGCACTGAGTGTCCCGCTATATAGGAAGGTCCCTGCTCCAATTGAAAACCACTGAATTGAATTCATTGGAGAAAGCAGGGGACGTCTACTTCCACCAGTAGAATGCAGCGGTTTCTACTTTCCAGAGTGCGGTGATAGCTCAAATCACCCGGGCCTTTAATCCACGAGGTACATTGCTAGCTACGGCAAAGAAGATACGCGATTCGGTATACCAGCAAGCGATATAGGTGACTTTACACAGAGCGACTTCGTACAGACCGTGCCGTTGAATGACGGCGCAACCACCATGAATGCAAATTACTCGAGCACGAACGCTGCGAAGGCTGCCTGCGCGCACGAAGAGCATTGAGCGACAGGTATGTGGGTCAGCGAAGGGTGTTGTATAAACCTCTGAGTACGCGCCCACGCTCCTTCCGTGCAATGTAGGCTCCTGCGCTAAGCGTTTCTTGAGATACCATTTGCAAAGCTCAAACAAAAAGGGCAACGCCTTAATTACCGTGGCTGCATTCTAGAGCAAAGCGGCTAGAGATCACCTGTTTAGCTTTCTTCGTGATATGTCCTGTATCTTCAATTGTTGTTGTTTTTTTCTTCCTCTTTTACGAAGTTCCGATCTGTGAACAGATATCGCCTTTCACACAAATCTCTCACTATTCACGTTGTCACCGCCTCTCTCCGGATGCGACTCCTGCAATTTTTGTATTTATTTTTCCAGTGTGGTCGAGCGTACGGCCTAAATGATTAAGCGAGCGATGTGTTTGTGTTGTGACGTACCATGACGGACTTCTTTCCGTATTCGTGAGTTACGCATTTGCCGCATGACACTCATAACTGACCTCATTCGCACCTGCCCGGCGATATTTCGTGAGGTTCGAAAATGACATGGTTGCATCTTTTTTTTTTTTTTTGTAGCACTTGCAGCGTGCTTATGCACAAAACAGGAGTAGCCAGGAGAAGAGATTTTATTTTCTTAAATGAGTCTAATAAAGCTGATTATTTAAAATTAGGTAAGTGTGGCACCGTCACAGTAAGTTTAACATGGCAGCATGCGTAAACGCAATTTGTCTGGCCGTCTTTAGAATCCCGGTCGTCTACATAGGCCATGCAGAGTTCAAAGCTGGGTCTAAACAATATTCGCAGCCGTTACCCCGGTACAGCTGAATTCCCTTTATCACTTAGAAAGCATATTTTTTTTATTTGGAATTGATGCATTTCGCAAGCCTCATGTTCCTAACTACTGCCGTCTGCCACCGCTCTTTTTATAATAAGGCTTCCTGCGGCACCGCTTTTTCGAAGAAGCGGTTTCTCGAAGGTTTTAGTGCCCAGGCGAAAGCACACACGCATAACATCACACGTTTCAAGGCTTCCCACAGCGAAACTGTGGCCTCTCAAAAACCACACAAAATGATAACTTGTCCAACAGACACCCGTTTCTGTTCAATAGATACTATATCAGGCGCTAAAAAGTGAGCACGAATAACCTAGCGATAACACCCCTCGCGGACGCGCAAGACTTCCTAACAGCGCATAACTCAATATACGGATGGGGAATGTGACAAGTGGGTAGGCGGTGAGGAAGGTCGTAAACGTAGGGCAAGCAACGCTGCTTTATTTCTCTGTTTTTTCATAAGCTGGTCCTTCGGCGAATCGCCTTTAAGTCGCACAAGCCGCTGCAGGCGAAGTGCACACGTACTGGCTTGGCAGCAATAACACGAACGCGCGGCAAGCCGCCAAGAAAGAAAAGCCGAATGACATTAACGTGCGGAGTAGCTCGGCTTCTAGCGCCTGCAGCCGACCGTGTATATGTGAACGTAGTTTCTGAGTGTGTACGGCCATTACTGCCTGAATCACAACAGGCAACACGCGGGGTTGATGTCGAGACCAACACCTGCGCGTAGCGCTGGAAAATTCCTCCGCAAACTTTCGTACAGTGGTGCTTGCTGTATTTTCTTAAGACTTAAATCATCATGTTGCATTTCCTGACCTGGAGAAGACCTTGTAGCTGACTTCAATATAGGAATGCAAATCTAACGTAGGCATATACAAGCATTGATAAAATATATCGCATGAGCAGTGATACTTACTAGTAACACATTAATGATCCGGTGGGAATTCTATAGCTCTCAAGCAACGTAAGGCTGGATAAGCCGGCTTCAGCCCACTGCACTGCAGTATTTCTGCATTTTGAATTCACTTCCTGCGTTCATGAAGTCGCCTATTGCATTTATATTAATGGCGGTTCTTTTTACACCCTCCCACAGTGTACACAGATTTCGGTGACGCTATCAACCGGACTGGACGGCCGATGGTCTACTCGTGCAGTTGGCCTGCCTATGAAGTCTCGTATGGAGTTAGTGTAAGTTCATTTTTAGAGATCACCGCTTACAACTCTGTTCCATGTTCTATGTTCAAATTCAAAGCATGCATGGCTTATAGTCGTGTTCAAATATTGTGTCTGGTTTTGTCGCGAGGAATAGGACGAAATGTTGTCTGTTCTGCCATTGCGACAAAAATTGAACTTTTCGTTGCGAAGAGGCGGCAGTGTCAAGTGAAAGTCGCGCTTCAGAATAGTGCATACCACATGAAGGCCTTCGAGCCACTCCTTTCTATACGTAAAAAAATTGCGGCAGAACTAATGCGCTAGCATTGAATCAATATAGCGACGCAACGTATTGCAGCGGTCGAAACGAGTTAGGATTCAGGTGCGTACTGCAGCGCGTCTCCTCTTTCGCGCTTCGCTAAAGACATTCGGTGCCATATAGCACCGCTGCAGCGAAGCCTGCCTCCGAAATTCGTGCCACGCCGGTGCGTGCGAGCGCTTAGAAACGCGCCATGCGGAAGCCAGGCTCGTCTCTCATGCTTATTTCTGCACACGCTGCGCCATCTAGTGGCACTGCCGAGAAGTCCGCGCGTGGCCTCCGAGACGAGAAGTGTGGCGCGCCAGTGTCTGCGAAGGCTGAGAATGGTTCCCTCGCTTGTTGCACAACCAGTGGTACATGCTCAGTGACCCAAGTTGAAGAGAGGCTCATTGGAGAGCGGTACATAGCCAGTGCATTCATGACTCAGCTCGCTAAAGCGTTGGCGGGAAAGAAGGTCCTTGTAAAGCGGCACATATACCCAGTGCATTTGTGGCGCAGCCATCCTCTTCTGGCTCACCAACTCTGGGCTGTCCAGCAGGCCCACGATGCGGCCGAGAGGCTCGGCCTTCCGGTTCCCACGTGGGAGCGACCCGCTTCGTGAAGGCTCACGATCTGCAGGACTTCATTAAAGTTTTATCATACCATACCATACCATCTAAAGCATCGGGTGGCTGTGTTTGAGGAATCCTTGCAACGAGGGTTCAATTCCACCCATCATCAGATGAATTTAAAGGATCTTATTCGTCCTTGTAGAGTGGCACAATCCCAGTGACGCATATCTAGTTGTCCAAGTCAAAGAGCGTCATTGAAGAGCGGTACATTCCCAGTCCAGCATCTGCAGTGGCCCATGTCGGAGTGAAAGAGGTTCGTTGAAGAGCGGCACATATTGTCGGTACACAGTGCCACACACTCAGTGACAAACGGTGCGGACCAAGACCCCTGCGTCCTAATGGCTGAGCATAACCTTCACAAATTCGCATGTTATTCGCGATGATATGACTTGGAGCTTCACTTGCGAAGTGCAGAGGCACTCTCACTGTACAGAAGTACAGTGCGAGTGCGTTAAAATATTGCGCGGAGACGAAGACGCTCTGCACTGCTCTCGACAAGCTGAACAATTATTCGCTTTCACAAGAGATATTTCTAGGCTCTTGTTGTTTCTATAATTTAGCTTTCTATAAAATATCTTACCACTTGCTTCTACAAACTTCACGGGAAGGCATATTTCACTTAATTTGCAATGGCAATAGCCGGCAGGCTATTTATTTACACTAGAATGAGCAGCCCTAATGACCATCACTCTGCCTGGTCCTCTCGCGCTATGAAGGCCCTTTTAATCTTCAGCACAGATACTGGTCTCAATGGGATGCTTTAGTATGTGTACTTTAGTTTGTAGAGTCTTGCGGTGTGTAGGTTGTGTATGTGGTATTGTATGTGGTATATCGCTTCGTTTTTCATAATACCCACCTGGAGTTGCATGCTAGGCATGCCGCCAGGCAAACCTCACCGGGATTCGTTAAAGAGAGAGGCATCTCTCTTTCTCCAACCTCCCCGCCTACTCCTTTGGCAGCTGGGAAGACAACCGGTAGTTCTTTAGGTTATCCTCTCTCCACTGTCTCCACTACCGCTTTTCGAGCGAATTTAAAAATTGCACACTTGGAAGGTCATCTCATGTGTTAGTTTGAAAAATTAGCTCAAGGAAGAGGAATGTGTATGTGGGTGCATAGTGTGTATGGCGTAAATTGCCGCAGCGCGAAGCACTGGTGCGTACTTCTCTTAGCATTCCTTCGTGCTCTTCTACCCTTCCTTCCGCACATCACATGCTTCACTCTGAAAAAATTTACACCATGAACTTAAACCAATTCGCCAACATCGCTATTCTGACGTAGTGAGCAGTGTGTTTTTGTTAGAGGTGTGTGAATATTCGAGATTTCGAATACAGATCGAATAGTCATTGCTATTCTATTATAGTATTCAGTTCGAGGATTGACCATTCGAACGTGTCAAATATTTGTTAATTTTTTTTTCTTAATGCTGTAATGTAGGAGAGGTTGGAAGGACGGGTGATGCCCGCTACTCCTTCTCGCTTAAGCAAGCAGTACATCTCGAACAATATAGGGGACAGGAAAAGGTGTTGCACTCTATTGGGAAAAAGGACTTACACAAGTGGAGACTCTTCGAACTATTCCTTTGAAACAATACACGGTGCTCTAGTATTTCAACTAGCCCCTTAACGAGAACTACACTCTAAGACGTGCGTAAGGTGACGTGCTGTTGGTCTGTTTCACTCGGCACTCTCATAGCGCACCAGATACGGCCAGCGTCCTTTTGTTTCTCGCCGACAAACTACTCTGTTGAGCGTTGATCCAGTTGATAACGGCATTAGATGCATCAAATAATGTAAATAAGCCTTTTTTTGCCATACAGACTTTCAGAAAACTTATACGTCACTTTGTTTAGAAATTGCAAATATTAGCTATATGTTATTCGATATTCGGAGGTTTTTCTCAAATATTCGTGCTCGCTTCTATCAGAAAATTTCGCTATTTGAAGTCCTTTGTTTTTATCCGTTTGCATGCTACTGCGCTTTTTAATATATGGACAGACTTGCCAGAAATGTGGCCACGCTTTCATCTGGAGTTTAAATCAAAGCTAGCGCTTGTGTTTCAAAAGGACGGTACGTTCCATACTGAAACTACTGACAGCGCAAAACGGCACGAAGTGTTTTGATAATGCGTGAAGTGTCTGTGTTTTTCTAATGCGGCTCTGGCATAGTTATCACGCTTGCAGCACATGATCAGTGGAACGCTTGTGCGCTTGGTGTACACACATTGGACCAGCGGGCGGATAATTAGCCACGGTCGATTATCCTCACAGCAGTTGACAGCTGAGACATCCAACTGGGTAGAGGTACACCGATCGATACCTGCCTCAAGCACACCAAACAAAGAAACGAGTGTGGTGTGCATGAAGAGACACCGTTGTCCTTTGCCCCATTCTTTTGCCAATGTCTACGTATTTCGCTTAAATGTCGTGCTTCTCACACTTGGCTTTTTAAGTCAAACACCAGGACAGGCTTTGTTATCGTGACCTTTACCTTTTGCTTTTTATTATCTCCAAAATTAGTCGGCCACTGTGATGAGACAGAAGGTGTATCGATTGAAAGAGCGAAGCTACTTCCGCTGTTCGAAGTTGGGAACGAAGCACAAAAGGACGCGATGTCAACTGACACACGTCTGACAGCTGGCAACTTGTTCTGTGCACACTGGGCTCACTGTGAGAGACACACGAAAAAGTAACAAATGTGGCCTGTGCTGGGATGAAGCGTGTGATTGGCATTTACAATTGGGCAAGGACAACATTTCAACCTAAGGAGTCGGATAATCGGCATGACAAAAAAAAAAAAAAAAAAAAAGGCATTGGTTATCTTGTGCTATAAGAACCAGCCTGCCTGTGTCAGAACGTTCTGCTGGAAACCAACTGTGCTATGGCATTTACAAACTGCAGCATTTTGCTATAAAATGCACCGCATTACCACGACTGAGTCTCACGCTCCCGCCGAGGTGTTCTGCCATTAGCACAAGGTCGCGTGCCCGGCTCAGTGTCGCGGCAGTCGCATCCGGTGCGGCAGGAGCGTCTGCATCGCCTGTCACTAACACTGCCGCGCACGTTGAACAGTAAGCATTGTCGAAATACGTGCAGATCTCCTAGGCGACTCGCATAGCACAGGTGGGATGGACAACGTCTGTTGCGGCAATTTAAATGACGTAAATGCAAGTAATAAACGTGTTTAGTGCGTTCAATCTCCCCAACCTTCGAAAGAGTGTAATCAGAATCAGAATAGTTCTTATTGTGATTATTAGAAAGATTATAGTATATTTGTATAAAGAAGGAGGCCCCGAATTCAAAGACTGCAATGGGACCTCCTTTACAAACTAAGCGTAATAAAGCACATATTAAAGCAGTTTCAATAAATCGTTAAAAAGGAAGAATTACAGGATTTAGTGTGAATAACATAATTAAAGAATTAAATGTACATAATTAAGAGGCGTATAAAAAAGCACTGTAGGATAATCTCGTTGAACGCTGATATACTAACAGTATAAATGACATGACGTAAGAAGCATAATTGGCAAACTCGAATACATATTGACACATCAGAAAAACAGAGAAAAAATTGAGAGGCATGCACGACAGAAAGAAGGGACACCACAATGCTAGACTAACAACTGACATATGTCAGTTGCTAGTCCAGCAATCTAGTGCTGCAAACAGCAACCTAATGGTATCACAATGAAAATGAAATGAAGGCACACTGAAAGAATGGTTATGAGCATGAACTAGGTATCAGTATAGCACAGAATATATTCTTTTCGTTGTTTCTTGAATTCGTGAATTTACGTGTTTTTATATCTAATGGTAGTGTGTTCCAGAATGCGACAGATAAAAAAGTGACCCTCTGCTTGCCAGAATTAGTATGCATTTTGGGTAAAATGAAGTTGCTATATATTGCAAACCTGGTAATATTGTTATTTATGAGAGAAGGTTGCGGCACCAAGCTATCGCATCGTGCGTAACTCATTTGTCGGGACAGAAAGGTACCGAGGTTATATTTAACAAGTTTTTTTACTGAAAGAATGTGATTAGTTCGTAAAAGATATGGGGCGCTGTAGTTGTAAGGGCTGTAAGAGAGAGAGAGAAAGCAAGGGTAGGAAAGGCAGGGAGGTCAACCAGAACAGCATCCGGTTTGCTACCCTACACTGGGGGTGGGGGAAAGGGGAATAGAAAGAGGAAGAAAGGGAGAGAGTAAGTACTGAGTACGTGTGGGAGGGACAGCGTACACAATGACACTATAAGCGGTCTCTTAAGCCCGTGCACTTCAAGTACCGCACTAGTGCACGAATCGCTTTTCGAGCCAGTGACGGTTGTGGCCACGGTCCGAGTATCTTTGACTCGGTGAACGGTCTCGAGTCTAGCCCGCAGAGAGAGGCGTTGGACATCGTAGCGAGGGCAGGTACACAATAGGTGCTCGATGGTCTCCTCGCACCCACAGGAGTCGCACATCGGGCTCTCGGCCATTTCCATACGGTAGGAGTATGCGTTCGTGAACGCCACTCCCAACCACAAGCGACACAACAAGGTTGTTTCGCCGCGGGAAAGGCTAGATGGCAGTTGTAGCCGTAGCGTGGGGTCGAGTTTGCGTAATCTGCAGTTGAAGCCACTTGAAATCCAGAGATCTTGGGACTTCTTGCGCGCAAGTAGGCGAAGTTTCCTGGCAGCGTCCGACCTCGCCAAAGGTATTGAACGCGTCTGGGTATCTTCGTGGGCACACCGGGCAGCCTTGTCAGCTAGGTTGTTGCCGACGATGCCACAGTGAGCAGGAATCCACTGAAATATAATGTGGGGTCCTCTTTCCAGAGCAAGGTGGTGCAGTTCCCTGATTTCAGATGTCATTTGCTCGTAAGTTCTGTGACGTAATGCGGACTTGATGCTATGAAGGGCTGCCTTAGAGTCACAAAATACGACCCATTTTTCTGTTGGCTCTTCGGTGATGTACATCATAGCGGCATGGAGAGCTGCAAGTTCTGCCGATGTAGATGTAGTCGTGTGCGACAATTTGAATTTAACTGTAACGTTCTTGGCTGGAACGACGAATGCGGCAGTTGAGCTGGTAGGTGAGGTCGAACCATCCGTATATATATGTATGCGGTCATGATACGTCTGGTGCAGTAATAGGAGTGTAAGTTGCTTCAGAGCCGGCGATGGGCTGTAAGGGAGAGAGAGCAAATGATAAAGGAAAGGTAGGGAGGTTAACCAGGACTTAGCCCGGTTGGCTACCCTACACTGGGGAAAGGGAAAAGGGGACGGAAAGATTAAAAGAAGAAGAGAAAGTCTAGTGGGTAATAGCCTGATTCTATAGGAATTGCAATGGGTTTAAAGGGATTACGTAAGTGTTTCCCCAAAGAAGTAACGCCGTAGTTTATGTGGGAATGAACAAATGAAAAGTATAGGGATAGTAATATTTGATGGTTAATTATGTTTCGTGCTTTTAGGAGTGCCCTGATCCCATAGGTAATCTTCTGTTTTACTTTAGATATTTGTTCAACAAATTTAAGCTTTCGGTCTACTGCTACACAAAGATAATTACAGAGAAAACTTGCAGGGATAGAACTATCGTCAAGAAAAATAGGTGGAATGGAGTGAAGTGTTCATTGGTGGGTAGTCAATAGAGCAAATTTTGTTTTCAACGGGTTTATCTGTAGCTGGTTGGTATGGAACCACTTCAGCAGCCTGTATAAATCGACATTAAGGTTGGACAATAGAGTTGTAAGACACTCATTAGAGTTAATTATAGTGGTATCGTCTATATAAAGTATACATTTTGAGAAAGAAAGGCAGTAGGGCAAATCATGGAGATATATTACAAACAAAAGCGGACCCAATATGGAACCCTGGGGCACGCCAGTATTACTGAACATGGTGTTAGAATGAACGCCTGGAATAGTTGCTACCTGTATTCTGTCTGTTAAGTAATCTTGTAATAACGGCAGTACTGGGCCGGTAATTCCTACTGATTCAAGCTTATGAAGTAAGATATGATGATTTGTTTTCTCAAACGCTTTCGTTAAATCCACAAATACAGAAGCTGCATAATTATTCTCATCGATAGCGAGTTTTAGTTGATTGGTTAGCGCAACTAGAGCAAGTTCAGTCGCATAAACCGGGCGAAAGCCGTATTGGAATGATGAGAAAATGTAAAATTTTTCTAAGGTAATTAGTTAAGCGTTTTTCAATAAGCTTTTCAGTTACCTTACTAAAAATATGTAGTACACAGATGGGGTGATAATCCGAGATAAAAGAGTGGTCACCTTTCTTAAAAATTGGGGTGATCGTGACTTCTTTAAATTTGTTGGAAACTGTCCGATTTAAACATGATGTTGATCATGTCTGCAAGGATATTAGTTATTAAGGGTCCAATTAATTGCATACGAGTAGCGTGTAATTTATCAATGCTGCTGTCGGTTATTTTCATGTTGTTTATAACCTTTAGAACTTCCTGGCGTGTAGTTGAAAATAAAAGGAGACTGTGGCGGGCGGTAGGGCACCCGTTGTCTGTCGTCCATTGCTAAAGGAGAAATCAATGAACGCATCAGCTATTTCTTCGATGGTTTTGAACACCTTGCCCTGATGAGCAGTTTCTGTTATACTTTCGTGATTGCTTGTCCTATTTAAGGAGTTAACAATTTCCCATTTGATTTTTACCTTTTCACGGTATTCCAAAAATTTTTTTTTCGTACCATGTTTCTTTTTAGGTTCTTTTCAATGCGACAGAAAGCTGGTTACAAAACTTCTAGTACCGAATAGATAAGTTCTTGTTAAATGGTTGTCGCTTGGTTTTCTTGTAAAGATTATCCATTTTGCGCATTAACGCTTCGAGCTTATCCGTTATCCATGGATTCTCAGGTGACGCGAATTTCTTTTTGTATTTAACTTCATGGTAATGATGATCAAAAAAGGATTTAAGCATGCTCTTTGTAGATCATTTGCAGAAAAGGTTGGGGACCAGTCAAGATTCGTCATGGCTTCAAGGAATGATTGTTTGTGGAGTAAAAACTCCGTGTACGTGGTTGTTTTTTCCGAGCGGTGAGTGCAGTGAAAGTTCAAAAATATAGGATAGTGATCAATCATGTCGGTCATTAGAGCACCTGCTTCTAGTGGATATGCCAAATTTGATAGTGCATGGTCAATTAATGTACCTATGGTGTAGTTAGTACATCCTATAGGTATTTTCTTGACAGAACACTTGTTTCTGTGCTCTCTGAATTTTTGGTGAAATCTTCGCCTTTTGGGGTGCCTCACCACCCCGCCTTGCGGCCATGGACGCGGAGCATGCCAGAGGCCCGCCTGGCCAGAAGTCATCACGGCTGTCAACCGCAAGGAAGCGAGTTGGCTCCCCCAGCGACGCCGAGGACACCGAGCTGTATACTCTATGTCGGAAGACGGCTCATCCGACGACGGCTTCATACCCGTCCGGAGTAAGAGGGCGAAGAGAAAGATCGCCAACACAGCGCCGTCAACTCCTGCGAGCACAACTATGAAGTCAAGGCCTGCGCGCTGGCCACACGTCATCATCTTTATGCCGGAAGAACCGTCAAGAAACCTACGGTTGCTGAACAGGCAGGCCTTATCCATTTTTCTGGAACGTGTGGTGCCGGATCAAATTAAAGACATCAGAATAAACCCACGCAAGAATATATTCGCCATAGACGTGTACAACGTGAGTGCGCTTGGAAAACGTCAAGAAATCACGGAGCTAGGCGGAATCAAAATGCGCCCCTTCATTCCGATCGACGACACATAGATAGCCGGTGTAATTTACGACATTGACATTGCCATTCCCAATGATGATTTACCTAGCCTCATCAAGCCGGCAAACGAGGGCACGATCATTACGCAAGTGCGCCGTCTTGGGAATACGCACTGCGTAAAAGTAATTTTCAAGGAGGATTGTATACCATCCCACGTTAAAGTCGGACAATTTCGACATACGGTTCGACCATTCATCCAAAAGCCGCTTCAATGCCATCAGTGCTTCAGGCTAGAACACGTCAAGGGCGTGTGTCCCAACTTGCTACTGTGTCCCCGTTGCGCTGAACCTCATGCAGAAGAGACCTGTGGTGCCACAGTTCTGAAGTGCGCCAACTGTAGCGGCCCTCACGCAGCCTCGTCGAAAGACTGTCCCCGCATCAAGAGGGAGCGCGCTGTTCTGAAGCAAATGGCCAGAGACAATTCGGCCCACAGGGAGGCAGCCGAAGTAGTCCGGCGTCGGCGTCGACGTCGGCACCGTCGTACGTCTTCAAAGAAGGCGCATGCGCGAAGCGAAAGTACCCGCTCCACTACGGTACCACTTATTCGCGCCGCGAAAGGGCCCACCACTTCCACGAGGGAATCAGATAAGACTCTTTCTTTAGAGGAATGGCCTACGCTACCGAGCCGCTCCCTTGCTAAGGAACCTCAGAAGCTCACGGCCCCACCGGAGCCTTCTCCGGCCATTGATGATTCACCTAAAACAGATCGCCAAATCATGTCGGTGCTACGTTCCCTCATAGAGACTATATGAACGATTTTAGTTGACATGGGGACACCGTCTGCTCGAAGCGTACTTAAAGTGCTGGACGCCTTAAGCCCAGTGCTTGAATCCCTCAACTAGAATGATGGCTACCCATACCCCATCCTTTCCAAAAGAAGTCAAGGCAGCGTCCGTCATACAGTGGAACGCCAGAGGGCTAAAATCACGAATTTCGGATTTCTGTCAGTATGTGTACACCAATGTGTTTCCACTCATCGTCATTTGTGAGCCCAACTTGTTGAAACCAATCAGACTGTCAGGGTACGAATGTATCATGTCATCAATAAATAGTGCATTCAGCAAAATCATCGTTTTTGTTCGTCGTGAACTCACCTATGTTTTGCAACCAATTGCGCCCCACGACGAGAATCAGTATATATGCATCACAGTTAAAAAGAACAAACTCTTGTTTACTCTCATAGGCGTGTATATATCGCCTTCCAGCAAGTTCGATACTAAACGATTAGCGGATATCTTGAGTGTTTGCCCCGCCCCATGGGTCATCATAGGAGATTTCAATGCACACCATCCAGCATGGGGAAGTACAAAGGCAAATGCAAGAGGACAAAGATTATCAAGCATCACCTACAACTATGGCCTTACTCTCTTGAACGATGGTAGCCCTACCTTTCTTCGAGGCGTGACATACGGCAACTTCCTCGACCTTGCTTTCATCTCCAACACTCTCGCCAGATGTGTGAAGTGGTTTCCAGATATTGAGACACATGGGAGTGATCACATTCCTACCTATCTGAACATCAAAGGCTTGTCGTCAAGATCTGGCCTACGGAATACCATTCGGACGATTCAACGGGCCAACTTCAAATCTGATGTGGAAGATGCCTGCCGCGAGGGCCTACCCTCTGTGTTAGAACAAACAATTAAAAATACGATGCAAAACGCCACTCGCATGCTGACGATCTCTTACACGCGAAACGACTTCGACATAGAATCAGAGCGACTTCGTGCACTTCATCGCTGGGTGGAACGTCGATACCGGCGTACAAAATCAATCCATGACCTTAAGGCAGCCAGGAAGATGCAAAAGAAGATTCAGCGTCGAATGGATAGATTAGAGTCGGAACGTTGGGCAACGTTTTGCCAGACACTCGACCCCCGCAAGCCGCCGTCTCACATTTGGAAAACGGTGCAAGGTCTGCGTTGCCTTCCGGAACAGCGTTTTCCATTCAAGGCGCTCGCGCTTTTCCAAGGGCGGCAAGGCATCGATGTCGCAGAAGACTTTTGTGCGCGGATGGCAGACCAAGCGACACGTCCAGATCCTCCAGCCCGAGATGACGTCCCCCATTCCCGTGATTGCCGCATGGACCTTCCTTTTACAATGGAGGAGTTCGAGGCGGCACTAGCTCTCTGCAGGCGCTCATCATCTCCGGGTCCAGTTGGCATATCATATCGAGCCTAGTGCTATCTCGGAGAATCCGCACGGATAGCATTATTGAGTCTCTACAACACCTCATGGCAGGAGGGAAATGTTCCTGACGAATGGAAAGTGAGCCGCCTGGTGCCAATCTTGAAGCAGGGCAAATCCCCGCTAGAGCTCACCTCTTACCGCCCAATAGCGTTGGCCAGCTGCGTAGGAAAGAGAATGGAACGGATGATCCTTTCCCGCCTGGAATGGTACCTTGAACACTACAAGATTTATCCGAATTCTATGGCTGGTTTCCGACGTTACCGCTTTCCCATCGACAATGTAGTTGATCTCGTTTCATATGTCCAGCACGAAAGGTCCCGTAAACGTTTATCTGCAGCTTTATTCTTAGATGTGAAAGGGGCATACGATAACGTATTACATGAGGCCATTCTCGACGCCCTTGTGACGGTTGGCCTAGGTGGTCCAGTATTTTCGTGGATTGCAAGTTAGGTATCTGCAAGATCATTCTATGTGTTAACTGACGATGGCCCAACTACGCGACGCTATACCAGCAGAGGCGTTCCTCAAGGCGGTGCTGTCAGCCCGACGCTATTCAACCTCGCTCTTATTGGTCTTGCTGAACACTTGGCAACTACCACCAAAATTTCAATATACGCAGACGACATCTGTGTCTGGACTTCGGCAGTCACACGTCCTCAGATACGTGCACGGCTTCAAAGAGCGGCTACTTTGACAGCGAGCTATTTGTGTGAACAAGGTCTCAGCATATCACCAGAAAAATGCGCCCTAGTGGCATTTACTCGCAAACCAATGACGCCTTATGTCATCTCAATCAATGGGTGGACCATTTCCTATGTCAGAACCCACAGATTTCTTGGCGTAATTATCGACCGAGACCTCTGTTGGAGCCCGCACGTGGCCTACATGAAACGGCGCCTGACAGCAACCTCCCAGTTGTTTAACTCTACAGACTCTACAGAGCTCTCTTTCTCGGTTTTTTAAGATATGGTCTACCTGTACTGAACAACACCTGCAAGACAAATATTTGTGTCCTGCAGGCAGCGCAAGCTCAAGCACTCAGAGTTTGTCTTGGTTTGCCGAGATGCACGTCAACTGAGGCAACTATTGCGATTCCTCGGGACCATCCAATGCAAACTCACATCACGGTGGAAGCCCTGAGAACGCATATCAGACATTTTGCACGTGCCCCCTATCACCACCTTGCAACACTACCTTCAGACAGGCACCAATCATCATTCTCTAAAACAATCGTCAAGTACAACGACAAACTTCCCTCGGGCTTCACAGCTGCATCTAAACCATCGATACCCCCTTGGTGCCTGTCAGCCCCACAGTCCATCTCAGCGTACCACGAATCGGGAAAAAGTCTGAGCTGTCGTCGCCTGTGCTGAAACAACTGTCTCTGCTTCTTCTGCACGAGAGGTACGCGGACAGTGCACATATTTATACTGATGGTTCCACAAACATCCAGTGTTCGTCCGGTGCTGTGGTCGTCCCAGCAAGAGGTATTACCATCAGCTTTAGGACTGACCACCCAACGACATCTACATCTGCGGAACTAGCTGCTCTTCGCGCTGCACTTTGTTTCGTCAATCGGGAACCACCTCGACAATGGTCAATTTTCAGTGACTCAAAGGCAGCCCTACACTCTGTGCTATCAGCTCTGCGTCGCGGGCCATTCGAACAGCTGGTGCTCGATATTAGATGCCTACTCCATACATCACATGAGAAAGGACATCACGTGACGTTTCAGTGGCTGCCAAGTCACTGCGGCGTCATAGGAAATGAAGACGCCGATAAAGCCGCTCGGACAGCTCTTGAAGACACACAGGAAGAGGCCATACCACTTTCACGGTCCGACGCAGCCAGCAGACTTCAAGTGCTTGCACGGGAGATCGCGCTCTCTCTATGGTGCACACCAAGCAGCCAGACCAACCGGAGCAATCGTCAACACGACCTGCTCTCCTTGATGCATCTCTGTATGCCAACTGGACTCCGCCGAAGTGAGGCCACCCTGCTTTATCGCTTATGGCTAGGGATGGCCTTTACGAAATTTTACTCGTTTCGCATTGGAATGGCCGACAACGCTCTCTGCAATGCCTTTCTTTGCGAGGAGACGCTGGAACACATTCTGTGCTACTGTCCTGAATGTAATGTTCAGAGACAGTCCATGGCGTCCGTTCTAGCGCACCTTGACAATAGACCATTGTCAGTTGCAACCATTTTCACATATCGCCGACAGAAGACATCGCAGCTGAAGGTGACGAAGGGACTACTTCGGTTTATGAAGGAGACGGGCTTGGACAAGCGGCTGTGACAGTGATGTCACGTACCGCGCAAGAGTGACAGACTGTAACCAACGATGTGTGTGCAGTGTTATGTGCTCTCTATCTCTTCTCCCCATCTTTCATCCCCCCATCCCACTCCCATGTGTAGGGCAGCAAACCGGTTAGGCTAAACTGGTTAACCTCCCTGCCTTCCTTCTCCACTTTTTCCTTCCTTCCTAAATCAAACATTCATAACCAAAGCTGTTAAAACAATAAGAATAATGTAAATCGTTAGTAAATTTAGTGTCAGCGAGGTTAATCTTGATGGCGCCTATAATTATTACATTCTTGTTTTCGTTGGCTAGCATTCCCATAACATCATGGAGAGTAGCACGGAAATCTTTCTGATAAAGACGGTGAACACTATATGCAGACAATCATGACATTTTTGTTATATGCGTTAAGGAAGTCATTTTTAAGTTCAATGAAAACATTTTCGCAATTAATTACGTTAAACAAAAGATTGTTCCTTCGTTTGTATGTGATATCAGAATAGATACATAGCGCTGCGCCGCCGTGGTTGCTGAATGGACGATTGGAGTATTCAGCCACAAGATTAGAAAAACAAAGAAGGTGTCTATCGTGGTAACTAAACAAAGTTTCAGATACTCCGATGGCTGAAAATGGGAAGGTGAATGCAGAAAGGAGATAAGAAAATTCGTTCAAGTGCTTGCACAGACTGCGCGCGTTCGAATGCAAGACAGGTCGCTGACAGTTTGAAAGAACATTGATTAACTGGTTAGCTGTGAGAAAAGACGAAATTGTGAGATTTGCCTAGGTGACAGGCACGGCGCAAAGGTGGATTATAGTTAAGTCATCATTGAAAGGTCGGATTCAGTTGCAATGCGAAAGACGCGGCTTTAAGTTGTTTTCCGAGCCCTAATTTGACAGTTGTCTGTCTGCAGAAATCTCCAGTTTTTCGCTTTCTTCAGACACAAAGCTTTGGAAAAGAGAGCTTTATTTTAAAGTGTTAAATGCTTATTGACAAGTACAGGGTTCACTTTTGTTGCAAAGCCGATATCACCCATGCAAAGTCTTGCTTTCCGTGCTTTCGCGATGAACTCAGCTTTCTTCGTTCCTTAGCAGAAGCGGACGATGATATTTTTATGTTATGTTTTAGAAGGAACCCGATGAACAACGTCGAGCTGGGTGGCAGTTACTGGGCAACCATTATTGCTGCCAATAGTTTGTATGAGCGTCTCACAGTCCTCCCCTTGTGTGCAAGAAGTGCCCTTAACCCGGACGTTGTTCAGTCTCGAGTATTGCTCGAGTTTGGAAACGTTCTTTGTGAGAGTGCAGTTGTTAGCTGGTAAAGCTTCGTTTTCGGCGTTTAGCTCATGATTTTCGGAACTCAGCTTTTCGACGAGTTTGTTTAGGAATTCCACGGTAGTTTGCAATTTATCAGTTCTTCTTTTCAGTTCTATGACGTCTATGCCTGAACTGCTGGCCTTCAGCAGCAATTTCCCAAAGACGTCGTCAAGAAGACTTTCGCTCACGTTTCCAAGCTTGGATTCAATTTCTTTAATTCTTTTTGTGAGCTCCGCATATTTAGGCATTGTTCATCGATCAGAACCGGAAGGGTGAGACGACGCAAGCTTGGCAGTACAAGTTAACACAAGTGCAGCAGCAATATCTGGCAGCAGCTGCAAATATTGGAATTACAAATGACAACGATGCGTAAGCATATGACTAACCTGCAGATGCAAAGAACGTTGGTCAGTGTGTGTTGCTATTGCCACAGCCATTGCCAGAATCTTTTGTGTCACTGCAGAGAGAACAGTAGCTTAAATCTGAAAATTCTCCTGCTTTGCCTACAGACTACATACTGGTAAATAGATGTTTTCTCAAAATTTCCAGACAAGAAATTGATTTAGCCATGCTAAAAAGATTATCTGTAGACTTGGTTGAACCACCGGAATAATAGATTGTCTTTTCTACCCAATCATTGTAAAAGAAAAGAAGACAGGGAAGTGTGAAGTAATATGCTCAAATGGGTGCCACAACGTGGAGCGTATGAGCATGGTCTCGACATGGTCTCAAGAGAAACGTGATGCGCGAGCCTTCAGTCACGCGTGGGAGAAAGAAAAGGAAGCGTTGAAGACAAGTATCAAATGCGGACTTTCACGGGTGGCTTGAAAACAAATAATCGGTCGGACCTGCACAAAACATTCGTTGGCGTGGCTGTACCGCAGACTAACGCAACCCGTGCAAGAGGGAGTAAAACATGGAGATCAAGATTGCTCCTTGGTGCAAATTTTCTAATAAAATGAGGTGCGCTTCCCTCTCCTAGCACACGACCTCGGAGCTTGTACGGTAATGCGCGATATAAAAAATCTACCATGTCTTTGTCTCTTCAGAGGCAAGGTACACAATATTTGAGCATTTCGCATTTACCACTCCACCTCATTACACTTAGAGAGAATACAGAGCCCGGAGATATTGGCCACGCAACTGGTAGTCCGGTTTGTCTTCCACTACTCAAGGCGTAAACCATCGTCTCGCACGTACCACCTCAACCTTAACTATCACTGTGCATGCATACGTAATTATCTTGCAGAGTGGCAGTGCTACGGAAATGTCTTTAGCATATGCGCACCTACTTCCGCTACATCACTTCCAGACGCGCGCTCTGTAGGAACGATGCACTCGTACTGTCCTTTTCCTGATCATATTCACGCTAACCTACACCGGACGGACTGGCTCAGGGACTATACCGTTCTGCTTCTTCGAGCAGTACACTACGCTAATGTTACAAGAAGAAAATCCGAGGTTAACTCCGGCCTGCGCCACTAGGATATGGCGGCTAAGTCAACATGGGAATTTTGGGTGGTAGATGGATTTTTTTAAAGCATCGTCATCATTTTCGAACGTATCTTTGTTGGTTCTATTAACCTCCTCAATGCTATGTTGTCGTCCAAAATTTGTTATATTACAAGTAGCAGTGTTGTCGTTGCATTGCTTCTGATTGTTTCTATTGGATAGTTTCTAGATGGCTCCAGAGAAAAGGAAAGCTTAAACATTAAAAATAATTCAACCACGGTGAATTTCGCACACGAAATTCAATATAATTTTAATGTAGCGAGCCACATGATTTAAAGTAACGTGGTTTCTTCTTAGACTGAAAAAATGCGCAATGAAACAATTTAGAACACACAACTGATTAAATGACACATTCTGAGCGAAGGACCATAAAGCCGAACCTATAGGGGTGCCAAGAAAGGCGTACCGTACTTTGTCAACGACGACACACAATATCACGTAGGATAAATCATGTAAGACGACGTGACGGCGGCCGACGTGTCGCGTGCCAACGGCCCTACATTTATTGCGAAGGGTGAAGACTGAACCGTCGAGAGGCGAGGCGGCTGGTGGCGACCGGCCCAGCCGAGAATGAAAGAGCGTGTTATGCTTGTCGCTCGCGTCCCAGCTAGTAGAGATTCATGACGTGGACTGTGACGCGTTATGATGATGGATGGTGATGGTGATAACACTGCAGTCATACAAGATACCCCTTGGTCGGGAATGTTTCATACGCTAGGCTTGCATAATGATAGACTTGTTCCCCTTATCGTAACCTGAGTTTGAAAGTCTAAGCTATACTGAGCACTATAGACAGTGACACTTTAAAAATGTCGTGGGAAATGTGCCGCTGCTCCATTCCCAAAATTAGTAAAGATGCGGCAGCGTTCGCTCATTCTGCGTGACGTCAAGGTGGAGGCAAACTTCTTAGAACGTCGGCGTCTCTCGGAAACTGTTTTGAGTCCCCGGGGCACAGAGGGCAGGTTCTGTGCCCTTTCGTTAGCGAAACTTGTAGCAAACTTGTAGATTGTCACAAAATACAAGTCGTATGCAGGTTGTACAAAAAAATTACTCGTATATTGAGATTAGGCGCACGTCAGATATAGTTCCATGCAAAGCTTATCGGCATTTTTATACCCTCGGCTTTCATCTTTCTCGCAGCCCAACTACAAGTTGATCGGGCACCACTGCAACCTGTGGAGAAATTACGTGGACATCGCCGATACTTGGCAGAGCGTGGAGAGCGTCATCGACTACTATGCAGCCAACCAGAATGTCTTGACGGCAGCAGCCGCACCGGGGCGCTGGAACGACCCGGACATGGTGAGCACAGAATTATGCGGTCGATAAGGTGAGCATGTGAACATATATAGAGTTATAGACTGTCCGCATAAGTAATGCAGTTTACAGAACACCGTAAAACTGAAGACACCGACGGCAGCTGCAAATATGATAGTGACGACTTTCAGGTTTGTTCCGTTACGAAACATCAGAAACGTTCTTTTTTTTCCTCCATTATGTTTTCGTTTCAAAAGAAGGAAAGCGCCACTATACATGCTTGAATCCGTTGCTGTTGACACCTTTAAGCCAGCAGCTATACAACACACAGCCTGTCTTTGCAGTAACGATCTTATGCACTTCGTTCGAAGTCAGCGTTGCAAGATGGCGCCACCAGCGGTGCTGCTAACGTCTTTTTAACTCCGGTATTCCGTAAATAGCAACACGGCATGCCGACCACCCAACATTATTTATTATCTAGCACGAAACGCATGGTCGCGCTTATCGTCACGCTTCTGAACCGCGCCACTAAATTTACATACTTCCCATGAATGCTTACATACGCATGATCCACGAAAACTTCGTCGTCTGGTGCTTCGTCAGCTGGTGAATTGACCTTGTAAATACGTCAGAAAATTGTTACATTGCGCCTCCTGAATAAACGTTACGCCGGTCAAGCATACTCGCGATCGTGGTAGACTAAGGCGAGGGGGAAGCTTAAGGTATACTAATTAGACAGACATCAGATCGAAATATATATTGAAATGATAGCTTCAAGACTATCAAGAAGAGAAGTGAGATATGCCTATACGCATAGCCCGCTATATGGAAGCCTCACGTGCAGACGTACTTCAGTGATCAAGGATATAGCACGTGGCCTGATTGAGTCGTCGGAGGACTTCACTGTCTTGGGTCGCGGCGTTTGATATGAAATGCTCTTGATTTAGCGCATTCTCATTAGCAGTGATGTATAAATAAGGTTTACCTCATTTTCGCACCCATACTTCAATTGAAGCAGTTATTTTGGCTGGACGCCTAAAGCGCCGTTCTTCTGTGTCGCCGTCGCTGATAGGTAGGGCTAAACGGGGTCCATTTGAAGAGCTTGGAAGTAGCACGCCTCCGTATACTCCATTTAAATTCTATGCAAAAAAAATTGCTTTAAAATTGAATAACAAAGAAAAGACAACTGTGATAGAAGGAACGTTTCAACAAGTGCAAGTACTAAAACACACAAGAAAAAAATTAATATAAGAATCAACAACGAATTTCTTAATTTTTTCCTGCTCGTCTTGTATACTTGCACTGGTTTCAGGAAGATTTCTTTTTAGTTTCTAATAGGTGCTGTCAATATGAAGCGCATCGTTAAAAAGTTGAAACATCATTTTCTGGCGTGCGAATCTGGCACGGTTACGGAGGATTAGTATTCCAGCTTTTTCTATTAGTGAGGAGGGGGAGTCAGATGTGCGGTATTTGTTGAAAATAAACCTTACTGCTTTTCTTTGAACGCTCTCTAGTTTATTAATTAAGGTATTTGTGGGTGGGAACCGAACGAAGTTAGCGTACTCGAGTACTGGTCTAAGAAATGTGTTATAGGCAAGAAGCCTTGTTGGGTGCGGTGCTGAATGGAGGCGCCTTTTCAGAAAGAATAGCCGTTGTATTGCAGATGACGTTACATGATTTACGTGTGCCTCCCACCTCAAGTCATGTGATAAGATTAGCCCAACATACTTGTGTTCTTTAACTGGGGTTAGGTGGATGTTGCCGAGTGTGTAACAAAACACTGATATAATGTTTTTCCTGGTTATTCTAAGTAAAGCTGATTTACCTATATTTAATGTCATTTGCCACTCCATGCACTACTGCCATACTGATTTTAGATCGTTTTCGAGGCTTATGTGGTCATTGAGACAGTTAATTTGCTTATATACTATGCATTCGTCGGCAAAAGGCCTAATGTTAGTCTTAATAGATGGGGGTCGATCATTAATAAAAAAAGAAATAATATTGGAGCCAAGACACTACCCTGAGACACACCGGATGTAACTTGGGTTATTTCAGATTTCGGTAATTAATTTCGACAAACTGTGTACGGTTTGTTAGGTAAGCACTGATGCAGTCACTAACTGGTTTTTACCGAATAATGATTCAATTTTTATCGTTCGTTCTTTAAGGGATACCCAATCAAATGCTTTGGAGAAGTTAAGTAGAATTAGATCTATCTGTTTTTGGTTGTCAATGTCTCTCGACATTTCGTGTATTAATTCGGTTAATTGAGTTACTGTACAAAGACCTTTGCTGAAACCATGCTGGAATGGTGATAGAAAGTGTTTTTCTTCGACGTAGGTAGTGATATGTTTAAGAATGATGTGGTCAAGCAACTTACATATTGTGCTAGTTAATGAAATAAGACGGAAATTAGAAGGGTCAATTTTGTTGCCTCCTTTGTGGATTGAGATTACCTTAGCCATTTTCCATTCGCTTGGGAGAGAACATGTTGTCATTGATTTGTTAAATCTTAAAAATAAATATTTGGCCATCAATTCAGCATGCCGCCTTAAAAATTTTCTTGTTATGTCGTCATGTCCAGCTTTCTTTTTGCAGTCTATTTTTAACAATAGATAAAGGATTCCTGCCTCGTTTAGGGACATGGTATCTATTATATACGAACTATGTGAGTGAACATGGCATCGGATCATGTCGTCATTGGTGAAAATTTATTTAAAATAGTTGTTCATTAAGTTTGCTCTTTCTTTACTTTCTTCTCGAGACATAATATTGTAATTTGGCTTTTAGGCATAACATAATCCCAAAAATATTGTGGTGAATTTTTAAGGAAATGAGTTAACGTATTACAGAGATAGAATGATTTTGCGGATTTTATTTTTGATTTCATAGAAGTGATTGCTGAAGTAAGGGATAGGGGGGTTTGAAGTTAGGTTTGTTTTTGAACAGTTTCCTAAGTCGTTTTACTTCGCTTTTGGCGTCTATAATTTCGCGGTTTATCCAAGGCCGTGAGGCTTGGCCTTGCGGTCCCGACGTGGGAGCGGCCCGCTTAGTGGTTAATTATCACTACTTGCAGGACCAAATAAAGTTTTCCTTCCTTCCTTCCTTCCTTCCAAGGGTAGCGATTTTTTTTGTTTCATTTTAGTAGGAATATAACTTTGAATACAAAAGAATACGATGTTTTTAAATCTCTGCCAGAGCAATTCAATGTCTGAATCAGGTTTGTTAGCGAGTTGCTCAAAAGAACAAAATTCACAGGAAAGGTGAGTGACAACGCTAGACTCATCGGCATTTTTAAAATCAGAATAAGTAACAAGTGATTTGGAAGCTGCTATACATTCATGAACTGGGATCGAACATACCACTACGTTATTGTCTGATATATCGTCTAGTAGCTGAACATTGACTTTATCTGGAGAAAAATTATTGGTCAAGAACACTAGGTCAAGTATGTTCGCGGAACTACCATGTACACGAGTAGGTTGCTTTACAATTTGATAAAGATTTAGAGTTAACATAATATCAAGAATTATTTCAGACGAAGCCGAGTGATGCTGAACCGTATGCCAGTTGATATCTCGGAGATTAAAATAGCCTACCAGTATTAGTCTGTTTCCAACGGCGTAATGACACAGGTACGTGTGCAGGGATGTTAAAACGTCGATGTTTGATGAAGAACTTCGATATACGCAGGCGACAACGACATGACAGGAAGAAAGATATAATTTGCAGAAGACAGCTTTTAACCCCTTCAACGTCAGGAAGTAGCGTGAAAGAAATGACTTTATTTATTAAGATAGCTACACCTCCGCCTCGCGTTTTCCTATCTTTACGTAAGATTGCGTAGCTTGGTGGTGCTATCTTGAAGTCCTTCACAACACTCGTTAACCATGCTTCTGCTAGGGCGATAATGTCTGGTTCAAAGCTGAGTATAAAAGGTTGTAGCCAGTTCAGTTTTTGTTGAATACTGCGAGCATTTATGTTAGCAAATTTCATTTCGTGTGTAAGGGATTGAGGTATTGTTCCGTGGACGCAAGGTTCGTGGTTCTGCTTAGGCGCTTTTCTTTCTTCTTGGTCGGCACTGCGGAAAGACAATGAGTATTCTATAAACATTTGTTGGCTCAGTCTTGGTAATTAGGTACATTATTAAAGAACGTAGATTACTTCGGCACTTCATTAGAGCGTTATAGCTGAGCGGGTTTACAGGCCCAGCGGGCCGTGCGGCGCTTTTCGCTGCCGCCTCCGCTCGCGCGCTGGGCCCGTAAACCCGCTCAGCTATAACGCTCTATTTATTACTTCATTAAGAATGCTCCTTGTCCAGGTTCGGGAATGCGAGAGTCGAGTTCAAAATACGGGAAGCATTTACACTTGCAGGTACTCAATCTTTTGCATGGTTACAGCGAACGTAAAGAAAATGTGAAATTTATCTTCTACATGAACGTGAGAAAATCATTCATAATTTTTTACCCACCGTAGGCAAAGGCGCTTGTTTGGTATGCATCTACATCGAAGTCCTTTTCCGGTTACTGCCAATGAAGCGGCTGGCGGTGCGGTGCGGTGAAGCTCGTCCCGGCGTACTGACTTGAGCCGCTGGTTCTTCTAGGCCTCCAACCCAACCATGAGAAGTCATGCTTAGCCTTGCCCATTTTTGATACAACAGAAATACGTCATAGTTTACTGCGTAACAACATACGGTTTCAGTGCCAATGTGCTAGGGCATTTGCCATGGCAAACTTTCTTGCAGACGAGGGCACGAAAGTAAGGAAAAACCAGGGCTTCATAGGGACAGTAAGAATGTACCTGCTTAACGTAACGGCTCACGCCTCCATAAATATAGAGGTCTAAGTGGTTTAGTTTCTCCCATAATGACGATAAACGCTGCGCTCAGGTACTCCTCCCTCCTTCCTAGCCTCCTTCACTATACTATTTTGCTGTAGTATAAGTAATGTCCTTGATACTCGTACCTGCATAGTGTCTGTTGAATAGTTTATACATATGTATTACATGTGTACGAAGTCATGCACATATCTTCATGTCCACTACGTTATATATTGTACATATTGTTAATGATTTTCTTTCTAAACAGCTTCAGAATATGTCGGCAAGGGACGAAGTAAAAAATTGAACTTGGACTGTAAATCTTGCACCTGGCTAAGCACCGCGTCACATGTCAGAACTCTTGTCTTGATTAGGCTAAACGCTGTGGACCGTCCTGTGTGTATATATATGTATGAAGCTATGAAAAATTTGCACATAATCGGCCCTAGTTTGTGACTATATGTCGAAGACGACCTGATGATCCAGCTGCCCTGTCATTTTCTGCTTGCTCTCGCAGTTGGTCATCGGCAACTTCGGGCTGAGCTACGACCAGAGTAAGGCGCAGATGGCGCTTTGGGCTATAATGGCCGCTCCTCTGCTCATGTCCAACGACCTGCGCCGTATGCGCCCCGAGTTCAAAGAGATCCTTCAGAACCGAGCCATCATTGCGGTGAACCAGGATCCGCTGGGGATAATGGGAATGAAAATTAGGACGGTAAGCTTTCGAACTTTTTGTCTCGTTTGATGCGCGCGTTCGTGGAGTTCCTCAGCTGTACGAGATGTAACGGTCTCGTTGGCAATATACCTGAGTGAAGCACTAAATTTATTCACTCACAAGCATGCGCATTTCCTGGAGTCTACAAGTTTTGCTTTTCACAATTCAATGAGGCCAAATTTTCCTAGCGCTTTCGGGCATTTCCAATTGCAATGTGTTACCCTCGCCACTAGAGCGCTTAGCGACAAGTGTGTGCGTCATTAGCGTTCATTCTCTTTTTTTACATTTAAAAAGAAAGTATTAGTGCTTGTTTCGCTTTAGTAGAACAAGGAAGGTATAGCCATTTAAGTTTTCTCGCTCGGTATAGAACATTGAGATGAAGAATCCCTGCCAGTGCTGTTGTGATATTATATATTATTATTATCATTAGGAATATGAAGTTCCGCTGTATTGCTAAACTAGACTTTCGCAATAGCTAAACAGTCATTCTTATCGTGAAAGTAGTCTCGGCAAGCTCTAAAAGACGCAAGAACTGGTGGCGACGCCTTCAGATAGTTCCCGCACCGCTTCACCGTGACATCACAAACATTTCTCAGCGCATATGAATGCATTGCGTTCCAGAGGAACCACAGACTAAAAACCCACGAAAGTTTCAGTATTTCTTGTGCTGACATGAGTCAAATATGGAAAGGTACACTGAAATATATGACGTAACACTGCTGTAACTGGCGTCGAGTTTCCGGCATAAAATTAAAGAGAATGATGTTTGGCCCCTCATTTTCTTCGGCATTCGACATTTTACCACATCCTGCCAAAATCATGAAAGTAAGGTTATCAGTCTAATAAGATTTAGTTTTGCTCTCTAGTGCCTCTATAATCACTAGAGGAACCGAATCTGCGTTTGATTCATTTCTGTTATTTATTCCTCTCTCTCTCTCGGTTATTTACCGAAGAATCCTTAAATGGCCATTGCATAGAAGGGGGATGGAATCAACATATATGTAATCGAAGCAGCCATGGCACCCATAAATGATGATGTTGAAAAGAACGAACTCAACATTCAAATGAACAACAATATCAGCAAAATTCGTGCTGCCAGTTAGTGCAAGCATATTAACAAATAAAAAAAGAAAGAACTAACTTCTGATAGCACTGCTCAGTTTGAGGTATTGAACTTATATTGAAGGCATTGTACTTACGCCCCTAGAAGTGAAACGAAAGAACTTTGGCCTGGCGTAATACATTTACTTCATTTTAACACTGAAAATTTTCTAATGTACATTAGCGACCTTCCTAAGTGCCTCAGTTTTCCGTCTATTAAAATGTTTGCTGATGACTGCATTTCTATCATAATGTTACTGACTCGTCTGACTTTGGCAAACTTCAATATGATCTTAATAATGTGTCACAGCGGTGTTTGAAATGATGTATAACATTACATGCGCAAAATGTAAAGCCACGCATGTCACTCGTCATTCTGATACCATCCCTGCGCCATACTGTATTCTTAACGGTTATCCCTCGCCACACGTCACATGCTACAAGTACCTTGCCGTTCAAATCGCTAACAATCTATCCTGGCGCGTCCACGTGGACTACATTTCCGACAACGCTAACCGCACGCTTGGCCATCTGCGTCGGAGTTTGAACTGTGCCCTATTTATTTATTTATTTATTTATTTATTTATTTATTTATTTATTTATACTGCAGCCCAATATAGGGCTATAGCAGGAGTAGGAACATTATACTTTACTATACATTACACATTAACAACACACATATACACAAAAAGATGAACCATCATCTCTTAAGCTGTCTCTTTATAGAACACTTGTTAGACCAAAACTGGAATATGCATCTACGTTTTGGGACCCCGGTAAGCTCACTCTTATTAACGCATCTGAAAGTATTCAGAATATAGCCACTCGTTTCATTATTTCTAATTATTCAAGTCATGCCAGCGTCACGTCGATGAAGACTAGCTTAAACCCGCCAGATCTTTCAGTGCGTCGTAAGTGTTCCCGTCTTTGCCTCCCCATAAGTCTTGCCTATATAACCCTGTTTTGAAAGAAGCCATTTCTTCTCCATCTACCTACACCTCATCCAGGTTAGACCACTAGCATAAAGTAGAACTCCCTGCATCCCTTACGAATTTGTTTAGCGATTATTTCATCCATAGGACAAGCGCAGACGAACCACTCTCCAGCCACTATCGTTCTTATCCCAGACTCTGGCAAATTCAAATCTGCTGTTTACAACGCCTTTTCTTCAACAAATCGCATGTTTCGTTGTTCTCCCACTCCTCTCTGTAGCGCCATCTGGCCTTGAGAGTATTTGAAATTATATAAAATAAAAATAAAATTATGCAAGTATTGATTATGCCAACCATAGTCGTTTCCACATATACATGCATTTAATTTGTTTGCATTTATCATTTGCTACTCATTTTAGAGGCGCCGTGCCGTAAGCCTAGACCTCTACCGCATCTTCAGCAGGCGGTCTCTCGCAAGGCGATCAGTCCCGCACGTTGTAGTTCTTTGTGTCCAAGAATAAAAACATTGTGACAGGACATACAATTAACGTCAAAATTTTACGAACGCTAAAAGCTCGGCAAAAATAAATTTCCCTTCGTGCAGCGCGTGTATCATGCACTTCAGTGAGGTGCAGGCCATGCTCTTGAATGTTCAATGTGTGTTCAAACTTCAACGTTTAATCTAAAAGCATTAGTGACAAGTTGTCAAAGCAGGCAGCAAGAAAAAAATATTCTTTTCCTTCGGGAAACTAATGTTTTGCAATGTATTACACCGAAGTGCACTTAAAAAGACGATAGTTTCTTTTTTCGTCACACAAGTACTTTTCGAAATTATTACGCCATAACACCCCCCGGTCTGCCGTGCTCTTCGACAGCTTCATCTCCATAATGAGCGCCGTCTTGATACTCCTACAGAGACTTGCTCCAACTCCATAGTTGTGTAGAGGTTCAAACTCGGCAGACAGAGAGAAAGAGAAAAAAAGCGCATAGGTAGAAAAAAATGTGTCACGCTTGATCACGAAGCCTAGAGTGTTGCGTCATCCCCCAATACAGGACGCTATTAAGTGAAGGTGATGCGCCCATGCCATTAGCACACCCATATCCCATCATCTCGTTCTTATGACACTGGTTGTAAGACAGAAGCACTGAAAAAGGAGAAAAATGCAGCAGATGCAACAAGTTGGAATCTATATACAGCAAAGCTTTATGTGACACACACACACGCACACGCGCACACACGCACATACACGCGCAAACACGCTCAAACAGATGCACACACACGCACACACACGTATACACATGCACACACACACGCACACTTCTTCCTCATTACCGTGCAGCCGCGGACGCGAATGCAAGCTTTCTTTAGAGCACAGCACTTTGGCGCACGTTGCTGCGGCGAGTATCGGCGTCGGCGTAACCAAGCGAACGAGCTAAGCGAAGGATGAAAGAGTGAACGCGGAGCGCAGCGGACGATGAAAGACGCGAGAAGGAAAGCGGAGGAGGAGGACGGTATGGCGAAAACGTAAGAAGAAATGCGTAGTGCGGCGACGATGGCTACGAGATGGCGCCAGAACGGCGCGCGTCATCAAGGAGGTTTGTCTGCTGCGGCTGCTGTAAATCGCGCCCACGAGCCACCCACGCGCTGCCTCTCGCGATCTACCGATTAGCGAGGCAGTCGCACCACAATTCGCTCCATTTGCAACGTGCCGCACGAGACAGATTGCCCACGCCAACCAATATCTCCTGAAATGAAAATGCGAATAGAGCTGAGCTCAAATTTCGCATTAGGGAGTATCGTAAACATCGGTGAATTTTATTCTTTAACCCGCACGGCCGGCGCCGGCGCTTCCGTTGCCGCGGATACGCGGAGGCGAGCGCCATCTGGTGGTGGTTCAAGGAACCAAGCAGCGCACGCGGCGCGCAAGCTCCGCTGCGATTGGTTGGCCTATTCGCAAAAGAATAGCCAAGCTGTAGCCATGGTAACGAAAACCGGCGAGGATCGCAAAAGAAAAGCTTCGCTTTTAATAAGGTGGACGGCCCCTCTTCATATTCGGACGGCGACCGTCTCCACAAGAAGGTCAACGTCTTTCTCGCCCTTCAGTCAGCGTGTACTGAACGTGACCTGCCTCGTTTCTTTCAAGCAGTCGTCTCAAGAGGAACGTGACACCTGGCTTATTCGGCTTAGTGCATGAAACGCGTTAGCAAGCTTTGACATCTCCATCACTTATGCACTCAAAAGTACTCCTATGGTAGACTAAACTAAGCTATTAAAAAAAAGCAAGAACAAATAACGCTAGCTATATACAGAACCACAGAAAGATGAAACATCACAGTGACTATCAACTGGTGGTTTATTCGTAGGAAAGGCTTACATAAAATGACAGGGGATTAAAGATAGAAACGTCTCATCTGCGTGTCAAAAGAAAACAAATAATGATAGAACACCTTGCCGCCACCACTGGTGAATAAGAGTGCAATGTCTCAGGCCGATGAATCGGGTTCTATATGAAGAACAAATACAAAGAAAATCAGCAAGGCTAACAGACAACCCTTGTAAACGGCAAACAACCAGAGACAACAACGAATGTAAAGTAGACAGCGGTAAAACAGATGGCGGGTGACAATATGCGCGAGAACCAAATAAATGTAGCTCTCGAGATAGGTAACCTTATTAAATAATAAAACCGAAGATGGGCTCATGCACGCGAAAGCTCCCTTTTTAATGATGTACGCCACCCAAATCTCACGTGCTCACTGCTGACGCAGTTCCCGTAATGCTCCTGTGTTGTTTCGTCTTAAAGTGATTGTGTTTCTGCGCTGTTATTCATTATTTATTTTTTATTTTCGTTTCGTGTGTCGTCGTGTTCGGTATCAGCAGAGCAACCTGCGTCGGAGTCCCAAATTCTTGCATTAAAAGCGCAATTATTAATGACTATAAAATAATATTGACCTTGCGTGTACCTCACATGAATAGACAACACCTTTTATGTGCAGTTTTTTAGTCAGTAATCCTTGATTTTTGTTTCACACGTCGTGTTTTACCAGCTCCACGCTGGAGCTCAGCTATGAGTTTGTATCACTGCTGTGGTAAAGAGCAGCCAGCCAATCTATTCGAGTAGAGTCCAAATCCCCTTAGTAGTGCTCCTGTATAGATGTTTATTGCGAGAGCGATTTACGGACGCTCATAATCGCCACTGTTGCCGCCGCCGCCGTCGTGCTGTCTCGGTATCGACGCGCATGCGCGGCCCACGTGTGGAGGGTTGATTGCGTAGAGACGCGCAGTGTTTTTGACTGCAAAAGCAACGAAGCCCAGTGGACGCTCCGCTCAGTCGGTTGTTGTGGCTCCTTTTGATTTAGGAAGCGAAGCGCGTAGACGTAATGGATGATGTAGTGTGCAGAACATGCGGCCACGCAGTTAGTTCAGTTAGAAACGTTGCTGCTAAACGCCATTGCATGTTAACCGAACCTTGAGACGTTAAGGAGCATCTGTCGTTGTCTCAACAGGAGATAGGTACTGAGCCGATACCCGGAAGATGAGCGCCTATTATCCTGGCTTTACTTTTCCTTTCTTCTTTTTCAATACATTATTTAGGAAGATGGTGTGGAGACATGGATCCGCCCGGTAACCCCCGTGGTGGGCGAGTCCGGCTACTCCTTTGCCCTGGTCTTCTTCAATAGGAACATCATGGGAACTACTCGAGAACACGTCACGCAGATTCGGACGCTGGGGCTTCTCCATCCGCTTGGCTACCGCGTGACCGACCTCTTCGAGAACAGGTGTGGACCTCATAAGGGAGCGGTGTTCATCTAACTGAGTGAGTGAGTGAGTGAGAGAGTGAGAGAGTGAGTGAGTGAGTGAGTGAGTGAGTGAGTGAGTGAGTGAGTGAGTGAGTGAGTGAGTGAGTGAGTGAGTGAGTGAGTGAGTGAGTGAGTGAGTGAGTGAGTGAGTGAGTGAGTGAGCGTGAATCCCGGAGTTTACATCAATCACGCGCACCAGACAAGGTGCTGCGTGTGCTGTAGCACACTTAAATGTGCCGCCTTCGGATATTCTGTAGAAGAGCCTGTGTGGCGTTTTAGGCTGGCGAGTAGTGAGGCTAGGCTACCAGAACCCAAGCAGGAAATGCCAACTTTGCTCTACCTGAGAGCACGCAAGCTCATGCTATGTATATATAGCAGATCATTATTATTACTACAGCGAAGCTGTACATGGCTAGCCGATTCGTCTGTCCGTCCGTCCGTCTGTCGGTCCCCTGTACGCCGAAAACTCCACCGGCGCAACCACCCGAAAAAAAAAGAAGAGAAAGGCGCGCGATTAGCCAACACCACCTGTAGGTGGTGTTGATAGATAGCATAGATAGCATAAGGCTTGTTTACAGCGATCCATGACGTCACGTTACATGGCCCGACATTTTCGTTGACAATGCTGGCGTGATCAAAGCGGTGACGTCAAAATCCCTGTTGCCTACTCGGGAGCATGCCCATTAGATTCTATTGCAGTCGGGCCAGGCAATATGACGTCATGGATCGGAGTGAAAAGGCCTTGTGCTATCTAGGTGGTGTTAGATTAGCTGCGCCAGGAGCGACGCCGTTGCTCTCCGTCGCGGAGCAGTTTCTCTCCGGCTCCGAAATGGGCCGGCCACGCGTCATACGCACTCCTTAAGAGCAGGATGCTTTCGATCAGCAACGCCGCGAGCAGAACCAGGAACAGTAAACCAAGAATATTAAACTGAAACTGAAACGAGCTCGTCTACGCCGCGCCGATGCTGCAGCCCGGGCACAAGAACAGGCTCGTGCAGCCGAGCGCAAATAACAACTGCGTACCGAGGATCCGACAGCCTACCAAGCCATCGTTTAATGAACCGTTGGATTAACCGAGTGATAAGCACCGGGGTCGCACGTTTCAACTTCTCTGGTTAACTATCTGTACGGAGTGCTTGGGTGGGGATCTATTATTATTATTATTATTATTATTATTATTATTATTATTATTATTATTATTATTATTATTATTTGTTTTGAAAATATATATGCACATGGCAGGAAAGGGAAAGCGAGGAGAAGGCTGGCAACTGCCACCGCAAGGGACACAACGCCTGCCGACTCTTCAGAAAAAGGAGGAGACAGAAACGTAGAACTGGAAGATAGGAAGAAGGGGAGGAAAGAGGAATGGAAGAGAAATATGAGAAATCGAAAAAATTAAGCAGAACACACACAGCACATGTCACACATAGTAGGGCCGGTCATTGCAGGTTACGCTACTAAACGATGTTAAAATAGAATAGTCTGAGATATTGCAATTTAAACATAGAACGTGAACATAAGTTAGTAACACACACACACACACACACACGCGCACGCACGCACACGCACGCACACGCACGCACACGCGCACGCACGCACACGCACGCACACGCACGCACGCACACGCGCACACGCACGCACGCACGCACACGCACGCACGCACGCACACGCACGCACACGCACACGCACGAAAACTCAGATGAACATTTTATCACATATTCTGCCAAAACCAATGTTCGATTACCATTACACGCAGGTTTCTGGACGTGTACTTCCCCGACGACTACCTGGCGGTTCGAGTGAACCCGGCCGGTGGCGCCGCCATGGTAAAGGCGGAGGCCATTGTGCCGGTGCCTCCTGTACCTAGGCTGCCTCCAGTACAGCTTCCGAGGTTCACGCAGCAGCGAGGGCTATCCGTGGCAGGCACCCCAATGACGGGCCGCAGCGCGCAACTGCCTCTGCCGCCTACTCTGCCCCCTCAGAGGATCAGAAACAGCATCGGCGTGCCGTTTGATTACGTCGTGGGCGTTGATGGTTCGAGGCGGAGGATTCGGGTTCATGCGGTGAGAAGCACACAGTCCCCGAGAAGCCTCCGCACTTTGCCACTGCCGACATAGCGTCTTCGCTTGAATGCGTGCACCTGATCTCCTGGACATTGTAGCAGCGGCGACGAAAGAAGTGACACCCGGGTACTTTCCAGCAGATGGCTACGGAGTCTTGAACGGCGGTTGTTGATAACGAATCGTTTTATTTGTCCCTTGTGATGACTTGAGGAAGATAGGTGAATATTAGCGACTCAAGTAGGACGGAAGTTTGTTACGAACATGTGCATCCTGTTGAACGCTTGCTTGTTCCCTTTACTCTTTCGTGTGAATTTTTTGTGTGACAACTCAGCGCTCAGCGATGGGTCATTTTATATAAAACAGATTCTAAACGAAATTAGGAACAAATGTGAGGATTGAGGAGATTTCGCAATACGAATTGATTATCATGCACTATTGTTCTAGTCGTCTTTACCTTTACTGGATAGCTACGCTAGTATGCGAGTGATGTGGGAACACAAACGTTGTGTTCAGTCCTGGTATATTTCGCTGTGTGCTCTGTTTGCAAACGCAGAAAACAGCAGTTTCTGAACTGGTAACGAAGCATTGCTTTTATCTCATTGTGTATTGAATGAAGTTCAACCTTAATACTGGACGCGGCAAACCTACCAAGCACCCATAGGAACAACAGAATGTTTAAAAGTCAAAGTCAGTATATAATACTGCAGTGCTAGGCAGAAAATATTTGAGGCCTTTCGGTGACCAGATGTCCAAATTGGCACCGCTTAAATGCTCGCACAAATAAATTATGTCTGGCTGCATGAAGCCTGCTAGTAATGGTAGTCGACAGATTTAATAGTTGTAATGAAAGCCATGAAATTCCGTTGCTCACTCAGACGTTATTGAACACGTTTATGGGCATACTTCCCTTTGCGGGTATATGTGAACGGGTGTGATGCTCTCGTTTACCCAACCGGTCAGAGCGGGAATTAGTTTGACATGCAGTGTACACGCTGCTTTCTTTTTTACGAAAGTTCGAACTTTTTTTGCATTGTTGTTTTGATTTCGAGGAGCAGCAGGCTGCCCCTGATGCCAGTCTCGAATGTCAACTATACATTTTTTTAAAATAAATTACGCTGACTCGATCGTTCATGCCGTCTCTTGTCTATTCACTCAAACCGGAACCTAATGTTATCGATGGATCGCATGGAATCGAAAGCAAGCTGACGTAGACATTCAGAGCTCTTGATTAACCACAATGCGTGCAAGCAGTTTGCACTATCTTTTTCGGTATAACTGACTTCAAAACTTTGGTTAGTTGTACAATGCCACACGAACAACAAAAGGCTTAATTTATTATAAACCCTATTCGTGGCGAATGAGACTACCTTGAAAAGTGTTGGCTACCAAGACCGAGCGAATTTTGCTATAGAAAGAAAAACAAGATTTCTTACTTTGTCGGGAGATGGTGCTGCTGGTCGAAATTTCGCGTCCCCGTTCCATCTATACAGGTATATACTTTCTTTAATGCCCCGCTCTAGGTACTTGCAGCACGAACGATATGTACGCATTGCCTGGCAAAGACATAGCATTCCTGACAGGAATGTAGTGATTGCACATTGTTAAATAAGGGAAGTGTATACAAGATTGACGTCGGTTATTGTATAGGGGGACATATAACGACAAAGGGATGTAAAGAAAGAAAATGTTGTTTAGACCATTACTGTCGTGTCTCAATATTAAATGTGTCCCTATCTCGCAGAACGCTCTTTACACCCTAATACATAGCACGGGTGTACCAGTCACAGTTTCTTTTTGTTTTTCTCACGTCACAGAATTCAACACATCTTCACTGCTCCTTTTGAACACAAGCGCTTCACGTTCTTTTCTGTGCTGCAAACGATACGTCTAAGTTTTTTTTTCCAGTTTACACCCATATCTCTCTGTTATGGCTTCATTGCGAAGCTCTGAACAGAGCTCATGCCTGACATGCAGTGGGTATAGGAAAACGACTACATGCACGAGGCATAACTGATCATAAAAGAAGAATGACAAAAAATAAAGGCTGAGGAAACGCTACGTAATGCAAGGAAGTGCAACGTAGTTCTTTAGTAAGGCTCAGCCGTAGAAAGGCTGAGGCTGCAGTATACGAAGCGATCTGTTACGAGAAATGCCAAGAACAGCTATACCCACTTCACCGACAAAAGCCCAGGCGAGAACGCATGACTTCCGACTCTATTATTCAGCAGTTGCGTGCATGCGTGGTAGGCATCCAGAAGTATGTGCAATATTTTGCGGGTTTTCTCACACATCTACTAAGTGAAAAAACAAGCAAATGAATAAACGAAAATTTCACACTCTTTTAACTACAAAATATTGAAAGGCTGAAATACTTATACCCGCGCTCTGCCTATCTTATTCTTTTTCTTTTTGAGGGGCCAAAGCACTTCAAGTGGCTCAGTTTTTGTTCTTCATCATTTTGTAACAGTTTCACATATCAGATATTGAGGAATCAGGCGCAAATATTTGCGTAAAGGTGCATACAAAATGATGGACACGTATAATAATCAGCACTAATATGTTTCAGGCGGGACAGAAGCAGTTGAGGTATCATTATAAATATTTGCTTTGGAAACACAGGTGAATAAATGCAGAGAGGAAAAGGGAAGGAGTAGGCAGGCAGCTGGCGCTGGAAGGGGCAGGACGCTTGCCCCCTCTTCAGCAACGACGGAACAGAAGCATGGACACGGAACATAGGAAGAAGAGGGAATAAAGAAAACGATGGCTTTCACATAGATAAAAAATACAGCAAAGAATGGAGCATGGCAATAAGAAAAGGGAAAAACAATTATTGCACTTTTCTTGACATTTAGTGACATTTGTATTCCTTTAGGCCACATTTCAATCTGATTCAAATATGACTGCCATGCTTTATAAAGGTGATGGATATCATTTGACACCGAAAAAGATGCCATATCAGCGTATACGTATGCCTGCACATCACGGTGTGCCGGAATATGACTTAGTAAAATATTAAATAAAACGGGGTAGGGCCTGTGCCTTGAGGAACACCCCTTGTATGTTTGTAACATTGAGAAGAAACACCGTTTTGATAGCAATAAAATGCACGTCCGCTTAGGAAATTATGAGTCCATGCAATTATATACTGTGGGAGATTCACACTTTCAAGTCTGTTGATCTAGATGGTGCGCTAGACACTGTCATACGCCTTCGCAGTATCTAATGCCACAGAGGCCGCGTACTGGTTGTTGCGGCAAGCTAGTTGAATTCGACTCTCCGAGTCAACATGAACGCACCATACTGAGCACCCAGGCCTGAATCCTATTTGAGAGTCACTAATTTGAGAGCCAGCTCTTCGAAAACCTTGACCCGCGCGCCACGCGTTACTTTCTCGTCTTCTTTGCTCGTGTGACAGCTCGTGCTTTGAGGCGCCGTGTCAGAACACACCATCTCCGGGCCTGGCGCACTTTTCCCAGCACTCTCCTCGTATCAATTTATGCTACGCAGAAGCAGGGCCACGGTGTACCAACTTCATGACCGATCGCCCAAGTTTATCAGGTTTTAACATTTATGTCCGGTGTACAAATGTCATCGTCGTTTTAACATACACAACATGGCTTAGCCATAGTATACGTACGATAGTATAAACCGTGCTGCTGATGACGTCACAATGCGCGTTTCTCTAGCTTACGCTCGTCCACTACAAATGTAGAGCTCAACTACTGTCGTGACGTAAGTTCGCGTCGAACGGCCAGCGTATATACGACCTTGCTGCCATACGATGGTTTTCGATTTGGTCGTTATCGTGCTACTGTTGTCACACACAAGTACGCTCGCGGCTCACATTCTGAACTACTCAATTTAGGCAAACCCGTTTGTTGATCTGGTAATGGTTTGCAGAACTCCCAACAATGCTGCATAGACAGGTGCCTGCCAAATGATTTGCATATATTCGATTCCCACAGTGCGTGGGATACGCACAACGTTTATTGAATGTATCTATTACGCATACAAATTATTTTTCAGGTAAGTTGTGCCAAGCCTTAAAAAATCCTTGTATGCGCTACAATAATGCAACCGAGCAAGTACTGTTCATGCACTCTTGAGTAACTCAAATATGTTGAATACGGTTCCAACTCAACAATTACCAAGAACAATATGTTATACCTCCAATAGAGAAGTTATGCAACAGACTGAGAAATATCCGAAAAATTACTTTCCGTGAAGACAGCTACCATGGTTTTAATTTTTGGGGGGTTCTAAAAAAAACGCGTAAATCTGAAAAAGTACTACATGGCAATAGGCGCTCGTACGAAGCGGCATAACTGCACTGAAACGTGCTTCTGAAGAATAATTGAGGTGGCAAGCCGACAGGATCTGTGAATAGCCAACAGAGATGGTTTGAAGACATGAATCTTCGCATTCACATTTAGCAATATAGCTTGTTTGCCGAAGCAATGAAGCGCGTGGAGCTGGGTAACTCTCCCTCTTTCAGCGTTTTTGGCGTTCACGGACTTCACAAAGGTCGAGAAAGTTTTGGCGGCGGAAGACGATACATCTTAGACGGCGGCAGTGACTGTCGCTTTTAGGCACCCGTTGCTGCGCCGAGCATCTTTCGCATCTTTCATCTTTCGCTGCGCCGAGCACAGCGAAAGATGAAAGTGAACGCGAAGCGCAGCGGAGGATGAAAGGCGCAAGGAGGAAAGAGAGGGTGCAGCGGAACCATAAGGCGGAAAGCGGAGGAGGCTATGGCGCAAAATTGTAAGAAAAAAAAAGTTTAGTGCGGCGACAGTTGATGGCTACGAGATGGCGCCAGAGTAGCGCGCGTCATCTGGGATGTCTGTCGGCGGCGGCTGCTGTAAATAGCGTCCACGCGTCACCCACGTGCTGGCTCTCGCGATCTCCAGGGGCGGAATTCCCTAAACGAACTTACGAACAAACTTTGGCGTAAGAAATATATTAAGAAAAAAAACGTATTCACAAAGCTAAAGCTGTTTGTAAGATCAGCAAGCTTCCTATGTCCGCCGTCGCAAAGGCGAACGCTGTAGTCGAAAAAAGGCATGTATGTAATGGTAGCGCAGGTGCGAACTTCATTACTTGCGCCAATAGTAAGCGTAAGCCGATTCACAAAACCTAAAAAGCCGTCGCAGCTGGCGTCTTAAGAAGAAATCTCTACGATAGGCGGATAGCAGTCTTATGAAATTAATTATGTCTATCTGCGCAAGCTGACGCGGGTAAGCGATGGAGCACGCTGTAGCGGCCGATTGGCCAGCGACCACAACTGATAGCCGAGGATGGCACGCGCTTATAATTTTGTGGCGCGCTTTGATTTGTCATCCCAAATGCATTCAGCAGCTTTAGTGCATAATTGTATTGGGCGTGTGTTGCGATGAACGGTAGTAAGATTATTGCTGCGCGGCGAATTTCTGCTGAATGTCTGATAGGCTTTGTTTCTCTATGCGAGCATAAGCCGGATTTTTCATATCTTCATGACACTCTATTGGGTAGCAGCAAGTAGAACCGTAGTGTTCGTCCCTGACAACCATCAAGTTTGTCATTCATAACTATTGAGCTCTCCTATATCTTTTTTTTTTTTTTTCTAGTTTGAGCTTTCGCTCACTCATAGGCCTCGGGATTATTATATTTCCCAGCTCTTCTGCGATATACATCTCCATGAGAGATGAAACAACGAAACAAACGCCTAAACCTTTCGAATTATCAAAACTTATTGATGTTGTAGAATTCGCGATTGTCGCGTTCTGTTAGCCTCAGCCTTCTATTATATTACTCCTAGTTTAACTTCAGCCCGAAGTGGAAGTGACGTAGTGTCTATGCTCATGGTTTTGCTCACCCTGTGACCTACAATGTGAGCGAGAGTATGTGTACGACGGACGGGAATACTGCCTGTGATGTGAAGCGGGACGTGCAATACGCAAATACGTAGACATATAAAAAAGAAATAGCGAATAAAATCACGCACCACGATTGATGCTGTGGAATACACCTCACGAACAGGCTGAATAATTGTCGCATGAGTCCACACGCGCACACACACATTATCTATACATATATACATATATGTATATATAACCTCTATGACGCGTATCATTAGAGACATTCATAAATAAGGCTCATAAAGACGCCCCTACCTTTTCGTTTTGCATGCGCAGAGCCAGTAACGAGGCCGCCATTTTTACGCACTAACTTCACTCAAGGAGCGATTCAAAGTAGCTTCGAGGCTACCTTGACATTCTCGAGTAAAACACTCGAGCTTTCCTTCACTCAAGGCGCGTTTCGAGGGGAGGGTCGAGTCGAGGTGCGTTTGTGAATACGAGGGCAAAAATGTCAGGCCTAACGTTAGGAGATAGGAAGAGACCGGTTTGGATCAGATATCAAACTGGGGTAGTGGTAGTTGGAACTAACAGGAAGATTTCGAGCAGGTAATTTGTAGGGCAGGTAATCGGTGGTCCATTAGAAATGCATAGTGGGTGCTAGGGGAAAGAAGCGCTGTGGAGGACCACCGAAATTTAGGTGGGGTAATGAAATAAGGAAATCTGCAGGCACAACTTAGAATCAGCTAGCGCTGGTCAAGGGTAATTAGAGATCGCTGGGAGAGGCCTTCGTCCTGTAGTGAACATAAAAGTACGTTGATGACGTTTTACAAGATCCAAAATTCGTCCTGAATTTTAACGGACTGTTACTATTGAACCAAAGTTCACTCCGTATATTGCGAGGCCACATTCGCATGCTTACAGAACAGTATCGGGCGCCGCTTGGATACCACCACTCCCACCTTGGCATCGTACTATATGTGCGGTGACTGCTCTGAACAAAGTATGTCAGAGTCGCGAGATCGACGACAGTAACCGATTTGATCCGAAACTAGCTAGAATGTTGAAGCGCTATTTGCTTCGTGTACTGTGCTGTGGGTGTTTTGACGAGCACTTGAGCATCGGGATGATGTTGATTGATTAGCCTGGACTTCTATGAAGTGCCGCTTGAGTTATGACAGACAGCGTAGTAAGGGGTTCCAGGCCTTAACGTCACCAACCTATCATTTATACCGGTCTCCAAATTTGATGTGTGCGCGCCTTTGTGGATTTCGCCTCTGTCGGAATGCGGCGGCCTGAACCTGCAAAACAAGCTCTTGACCTGGTGCGAAGCATCATCGTGTTTTATCAGCTGTGGAGAAGCCAAGAAGAAGCGATGAACGTTGATACGATGTCAAAGTGTAATAGGCAGCGAAACTTACAGGTGTGGATATTATGTAGTGAAGTTTTCTGTCATAATTTGGGTGTGTTGGTAACCACGGCTTCTTTCTGCATTTATTTTTTAGGGCTGCTTTAATAGCTCTCCGTGCACTCCACAGTGATACTATGCGAAGGGAGCGCGCTTTTAGTCGTTGGTTGGCGGTGGATGACAACGTGGACCAGCACCACAGACGGTACCGACTACTGAGGGAGCTGATATTGAGCCTATGTGCGGCATTATAACCGCACCTGCAACCGCGTACAGCGCAATCACATATCATACCGATGAACGTACCGGTGCAGTGCCCCATGCTTTGAGGCCGTAGAACTATATGTTATGGGGCTTTTTTTTTCATTTACGTAATTAGTATTGGAATATAGACATTTAGTCGCTCTGTAATAGGGTGTGGTAGTTGCAACGTATAAAGGCAGGGTTAACCTGGCAGACCTGGCCGGTAATTGCTCCAACTGAGCGTCTCTTTCCGCGGTAACTATGTCACCATGTGACCATCAATCAGACCTGTCCCTCAGTCACGTCATCTGCAATTCTTCTGACGGCAGTGCGGTGAACAGGCGAGGGCGGTTGCGCTTGTCAGCGAGGGCGGTTGCGCTTGTCGGTGCCCGGAAAAGGAAGCTGTAGAACAGGGGTCGGCAATGATTTGCCCTAAGAATATAGCCTCAACTACATATGCACGATGTGAGATCATGCTATCAGCTGACCACACTTCTTTCATTTCTCGTCGTTTATTCCGAGCGTTGCTTCCTCCTCGCTCTCATACGACGCCGTAAGTTAAATGCGCTGCCATTTCCGCCTGCACCCTTATCTCAGCTAATAACTTTTTTGGCTAAGAAAGTGCTTACGGACAACGCAGCTTAGTGAATTCCGCCCCAGATTAGCGAGGCAGTCGCGCCGCACTTCGCTCGATTTGCGACGTGCCGCACGATACAGATTTTCTGTGCCAGTCAATATATCACGAAATGAAAACTCTATAGAGCTGCGCTCAAATTTCGCATTAAAGGGTACCATAATCGCGGGTGAATTTTTTAACCATCACTTTCGGATACGGCCGGTTCATGCGATAAGGCTGTATGCAGCCGCGATCATTTGTTGGTAGCGCGTTGGAAGTGTGAGGGCACTAATGACATTAAGCTCGAGCGCCTTGTCACGTGGTACTTTTCAAGCTGTTGCACACTCTTTTTGTTGCACGGAAAATTTAAACACATGTATACAATAGGTATATTCATGGAAAGATATCATTTGGATATATTTCATCACGCTCTACACTTCTTTGATGGTTCCGCATCTTAACCAGCACTTTAAGTTATTTCTTGTTGATTAATAATTTAAGCTCATAGTAGGAGATCATGTGAGTGGCTCATGAGGACAGAAAAGGATAGTCTCGTAGAGCATACTTGGATTTTCTTTAAGGCTTGGCACAAGTTATCTGAAGCATCCTGTGTAGCATTTGAAATAGACGCTTGTTGAAAGTCCATTTCACCCGTGTCTATTCCTTCATGTACCTGTATTGTAGTGCGCTGATCGGCGAGGACTGTGGTAACCGCCATGCTTCAATGAGTGAAGATGTACTGAAGACTCAGTGTACCAGAGCATTTGCATTCCTTGTCCATAGAAATGCGGCTCCAGTGCCACGTAATGCAGCCCGTGACCTTGAGTTCGGCTGCAAAACTCCACAACCAGAAAGCCACCGCAGCGGGGGAGGCATGGCATAACTTTTTACATGGTTACACTAAGATCTTAACTGATGCGGCTATAGCGAGTACGATTCTAGTTTTCCGTAATTACGCTGCATCCTGTTTCTGAACAACAACAACAACAGCAACAACAACAACAACAATAACAACAACAACAACAACAAAAACAACAACAACAAAAACAACAACAACAACAACAAAGAATCACAGGAAAAAAATACAGCGTCGTTTTGGTTGATAGAAACCTATTATTCAGCTACCACTTACCGCGACTTGTTTTTCCAGAAACACAGTCAGTAGCGCAGCTATCGGCAAAAACAAATCGCACCGTAGGTTTTTGTTGCTCATGATAAAGTGTTCTTTATTTAGTGATAGTAAAAACTGATTCTGCTTTGATAAGAAAGAATGGTGACTGAATTATTCAAGATAAGGTAATAAATTATAAAGTTGCTTGAAGCCCAACTCCTATATTCTCCTACTGAAACCTATTCAATTACGTGGCGAGGCCACATATATTTGTTACTAAGAAATAGCCGGATCAATGACGTTGGTCCTCTCGAACGAAGGGATATGTAGCTGGTCCAGTTACATAGGAAAGCAGAGGACTCATTTATCTTCTAAAGTATTTCTTGTATAGTTAATAGCCAAAGTGCATATTACAAGACGCTAAAAATGAAGAGTGCTTAGCTCGTAATCACGAGACTGTATATCATTAAAATAACGTTTTGCAACAACCGTGCATCTTAAGAACTATAAGGATAATAGGCATACTATCCTATGATTTCTCGTTTCGAATTGGCGTGATATAAATGTTCTTAGATGAGCAATTTTGTGACCTCTAAGCTCTTTCTTACTCTTTCTTACCCACTTGTAAACGCGGCCTCTGCGGAGTTTCAATTGTCCCATTTTAGAGCACTATTCCATCAACAAAGAAAAATATGCGCTCAAATTAAACCCTACTTTTATCAGGCCATAAGCCTCAGCTTTCCACTTTAAAACCCGCAAGTTTAATTCTACTCGGTCCGGCGGCTTCCAAGAAAAGGAATTCCTCAATGCCTTCCTATTCAGAGCTGTGCACGCAAGCCTAATCTTCCTATCGAAGTGATTGCCTTCAACCTGTGCAGCTGCTTTTCAAACACATTTTTTTTTTTCTCCGCGCGTGCAGATACAGCTTCAAGAGCGCTGTTTATTCTTAAACTGTATTTTCTTTGCGAGTGCCTCCAGGGTCACAAGGAGAAAAAAGAAAGCTGAGAGTTATCTTTTGTATTCATCGAAACTGAACGAAATCCATCACTCCAGAAATAACATGTCCTCGACAACGTTGTTCACAGCCAGGCAAAACGAAGGGCAGGCGCTGCTGTGAGACATCTCTCAGCGCCGGCGACGAGTGCAACATGAGAGGGCCGCATTGAGCGGGCTATTGTTTCAGACTAAATTTTTGGAAACCGAGTCGGAAGGTCGCTTCGTTCCCTGCGTTTTATCTCGATAGGGGAACAGAGCGTCACGCGTGCTTTTGGACTGCCGAGAGAAAGGCGCAGTGGGAGAATGGAGATCTTCTTCTAAGCTCAAAAAGGTTCCCACATTTGTAATGGCCTAGAACTTCGAGCTATAGTTACATTACAAGAAAGCACCGTGCGGCCTCTTCGATTCCTTATACCAGAGGGACGTACCAACAAAGCACATAATTAATTGCATAATGTGGAAGCTATTGAATTTAGGAGATCTAATTGTCTATGTTATTGTCAGTTAGTGGTATAGTCTGCTTAAATTAGGAAAGTCACCGGACCATATAACTACAGTCCGCCTACGCAAGGCAGGGATAATTGAAAGTCGCTTGGAGAGGCCTTCATTCTGCAGTGGCCGAAAATCTTAGGTCGGTAATGATGACCACGACGACGACAGCAGTATCGTCAGTTCAGTATAGCTGGAAGTAGCTGACTCAAGAACTGACTTTTATTGGATTATACGGCTTTCTTCGTGGCCTTAAATCTGTAACGTAATGGCAGATACAATAAACTTTAAAGCAACAGTAGTAAAAGAAAAAGAAAGATGAAAATGACACATTCCGCGTGATTTTGGTCCGCCTATGTGGTAATAGTATTAATGTAGTAACAACCAAGGCAATAGCGTGTACATTAAAGAAAGTGACACTGTTTTAAGGTCCATTACTACAGAGCTTACTCATCAAGTGAAGTATGAGCAATACTGTTTCTTGAGAATAAACTTTCGTGTCGCCAGTCTAGCGGCTAGCGTTTCGGGCTCGCACGGTACACACCTGGCTCAATAACGTAAGCGCGGATGCGCAATGCCAATCTTTGCAAAATCGTTTAGCATAAACTGCAGCCGGTAATTCTTGAGAGCCGAAGGGAAAATAATGAACTTATTTGCCAGTGACAAACAGTTCTCACGTATTAAAATAACTGTGAATGCAACCCTCGGTGCGACACGCTGCTTTTCTAATTGCGAGCTGCCGCCATCTCCATGGCAACGCTTTGCGCAAGGCACGCTATACGGTCACTAACCGACGCCATTTACCTTTTTGGGCATGAAGAGCCGTATTCTCCTGAAAACTGAAGACAGCTCAGGATATTCAAGTAGGTTCTTACTTGTAAGTTACGAATGACGTGAGGCATTACTTTTGTTGAAATACCGCCATTGATGCTAAAGGCATCACCATCTCGTTGTACGTGTACAAAGTAAGCGTCTGCTCTTGTTGGTCAGTGTGAAAACTACATTTTTGTTGCCTAAACATCGTGTTGTGGGCCTCTCTGTTGATGCTGTATTCTGTATTTTCTTGTAATGTGTGTTCGAAGTGCACATTACTGTTGTCATTTGTGTCTGTGATGACATAGTGGTATAGATCACGATAATGTCAATTTTCTCGAAGGCTGGAGGCAAGAATACGATAAAACCACCTTTATACAGCTCAGCATGCGTCCAACTTTTTATTTATTTATTTATTTATTTATTTATTTATTTATTTGTTCATTTATCATACCCTCAGCGCTAGAGGCACTATAGAGGGGAGTGGTACAAAATATGGTATGTAGTAAACAACAAACGCCGTGATAAAAAAGTAACATACAAAACTTTCTTTCCATACAATATTATCTATTGTGCCATAAAAAGAAACAGGAAAACTTGAACATTTCCTCGTTATACAATGTTAGCCTAAGTTTCCCCTAAAAGGATGTCACCCAAAAGAGAGAGACAGAAAAAAGGGGAAAGGCAGGGAGGTTTACCAGATGGGAAGATCCGGTTTGTTACCCTATGCTGGGGAGAGAGCGGAGGGGGAGGTAAAGTGATAGCAAAGTAGAGATAAAGAAAGAAAGAAGCATAGACATACAATCACAGTCAGTCACTGTCACCGCATACCGTCACCGCACAGTACTGCAGCACTTGCAGCACTATAAACATCTGTTCAGGCTACAGCCTCTGGTCCAGTTCTGTTGCCCTCAAAAACTGCAAAAGTGCCCTCCCTTGTCACAGTGGTCAACACATTGGGATACATAATGCGGTCTCGTAAAGCAATGCGCATGCAAAGTAGGTTGGTGAAAGCCTGCGAAAAAGCGCTAGCGTGCCATCTTATGGCGAAAAGACAGCAAGAGAAGGTCAAGGTCAGACTTCATTGATGCATAGATTATGATAAACCACGAGGGGTCTCGGGGAGGATATAGGTACGCACGTACGGCGTGTCGGTGTCTATATAGAACTTTTGATAGCTTCAAATAACCGTACAGTTATTCGATTTCTCAAGTGAACCAGGTAATGCCGAAGCTCAGGCTGGTGCGTGCTGCGGGAACAGTGATAAAAGTCACGATAACATGGGAAAGTATCACGTGGTCGGCGATGACTCCAGTCTGTGCGAGCAGACTGTCCAACTGATGGTTCCCCAGTGCAAGCACACTCAGTCGTTTGAGATCTCACGTGCTTGCGCGTTTGTAAGCTTTAATGAGAGAGAGATAGATACAAGCTTTAATAATATGCTGGAGATATTAGCCTAGCTGTTTAGTTCTGATAGCTCGACAGGCATTACTTTCAGTTCAAAATTACCTTCAAGGTGTTGGGTTGACTCTCTCGGTGGAAAAATATGGCTTCATCATGTTTCCAGGTAGAGGAAGACGGTATGCGCGGCTGAAGATAGACCTTGATCAATCTTGCCTTCGTCATTTAAATCAGAAGCGCTTTTTGGGCGTCATTATTGACTACCGTCTACAGTGGCGACGAGCTGTGGACTCTATTGTGACATCACTATCTCCGCGTCTCAATGTGATCCGTAGAGTTGCAAGTGAGCTATGGGGAAATCACCCTTCTTCATTGATCAGGCTGCATGATGCACTAGTGACGAGTCGAATAATGTACCAGCTCCCTTTAATTTCCCCTTCGCTATCACAGCTGGAACGACTTGAGGTTTTGCACAGAAAGGGCCTAAGGAGGGTTCTTGGCGTTCCGCAGTCTGCTCCTAACAATGCAGTACTTTATGAATCTCTATCGAGACCTCTTAGCCTAGCCGCTTCACAAAGGTTATTGATGCAAATTGGCCGCCTCAAACAGACGATAGCCGGGCGAGCCCTTCTACAGAGCCTTCGAAAGAGATCTGAGTCCCGAGCATACTTGGCCCTTAATGCTCTTGGTTACCTGGGCCTTGACGCTAGAGGTCGAACTAAGAGGTTGAAACCACCTTGGTCATTCGCGAGCCTCGATTGTTCGTTGACAATTCCTCACGTTCGCGCTAAGCGGAGTTCTCCTTTGGCGGCAACGCGTTCGCTCGTACTGGAACATCTTGAGACTGAATATGCACGTCATCTTCAAATTTTTACTGATGGCTGTGTGGACAAGGTCAGAGGATCTAGTGCAGCTGCTTTTCACATTCCCTCTTTGAAGTATGATTGGTCGGTTCGCTTCACTGCAGTCGTGTCCTCCACAACGGCCGAAAGCGTTGCCATTGAGGCAGCTCTAAAGAAGCTACGGTTTTGCACGCCTCAACCTGTTGTCATTCTTACAGATTCAAAATCCGCCCTTCAAAGGTTAGAGCACGGGTTCCCTACTGATGCCTTATGTCTTAGCTCCCTACGCTCGGTGCACAATCTCCATATCAAAGGCTTCTCCATACGTTTCCAATGGGTGCCCTCGCACATAGGTATCATAGGCAACGAGATGGCGGACAGCCTCGCCCATAGAGCGCTGTCTGGGAATCCACTGAGAAAAGTGCCTCAAGAGGGGAAGAGACTCTTCAGAGAAGCAGTGTTGTGCCATTTCAGTTCTTTGTGGAGCTCACCTCACAAGCCATGTGTGACCAAGGATCTCAAAAGAAACCAAGCCACTTTACTGCTCTGCATTCGCACGGGCTCTGCTCGTACCCCTGCATGGATGTATAAGACTGGCCTGGCGTTGTCTCCATTATGTTCAACCTGTGGTGTGTCCGGTGACATAGAACATTACCTTATGTGCTGTACTCTGTATAACGCGGAGAAGAGTGTGTTATTCGAGTCGCTCAAGAAGACAGGAATTCCTCACAGCTCTCTTCAGGACATCGTTTTCGCGCGCGGGAACCAAGTTGTGTAGGAAGGAGGTTTCTCGCCTTATTTTAAATTACCTCCAGGACACGGATTTGGCCTCCACATGGTGACCTTAGGAGTGACAATGTGTGGTTGTGAGGTCTGTGTCTGATTTATGTGATTTATGTATTTTAAGTGTCGCTACGGTGGAGCAATTGCCGGCAGCAACTGCAAGGCTAATCCCACCAGTAGTATACAACCACTCAACTCAACTAGCCTGGCTGTTCGCCTTACATGCTACTCCAGGTGCGGAGTGATGATTATTATACACGTATGCAGTGATATACACTTAGCAGCACACACACACCTATACACTGTAGATATATTTACAAAGTTTCGGTAAAGCTTTAATGAGCTTTTCAGTCGTCTCAAAAGGAGGTCTCCCACGAGCGAAGAAAAGCCTGAAGGGTGAGAACTGTTTATGCGTTCCATTCCTGCGTCTTAAGCGAACACGTTCGTATTATTGTTCGTTTGGTATAGTTAACAGATAATTTAGACGATCAAGTTGATTATTCTAGTTTGCGGTTATTATCAGTAGTCTTGTTCACATGGCACTGCTTTGATTACTACTTAGCACTAGTTTTGTAGCATGTACATAAGTCTTTTCCTAAGATATTATCAACTTTTGATTTAGCGAGTTCTCATGACAGCAATTTCATGACTGGTTGCTCTCTTTTTAGATTACCAAAATAATGCAATCATGGAACTTCCCCATTCAGTTTGTCCTAAACTCGGGTAGCCAATCGGTTTCAGTCCTGGTTAACCTCCCTACCTTTCCTTGCTGGCGAAGCAGCGCACTGACACGGACACAGTGAAGACAAACAGGAAAAGACGACACTCGCTTGTCTTCAATGTTTGCCTGTTTGTCTTCACTGTGTCCGTGTCAGTGCGCTGCTTCACCAGCAAGGTATGATGATCACTCACGAACTAGTGCTGTGCCGCTTACGTTTGGGCGTCGCATTCACAAATGCTTATGCATTTCTGATTGGAATGGCTGATAGCGCCGAGTGCAATGCCTGCGGTGTCGAGGAAACCATAGAACACCTACTGTGCTACTGCCCATCTTATGAAAATGAAAGGCAAGACCTCTGCACAGCTCTCAATCAGCTAGATGGAAAGCCGTTCACCTTGAACAAGATCTTGGGATCATGGCCTCGCATATCACAGCTACAAAAGGCCACAAAAGCGCTGCTGCGATATTTGAAAGCGACCGGATTGAGTCAGCGTCTGTGATCCGGACTGAGTGACCGACTGATATCTCCAGTGGACTTTCTCTTCTTTTAATCTTTCCGTCCCCCTTTCCCTTTCCCCAGTGTAGGGTAGCCAACCGGGCTCAGTCCTGGTTAACCTCCCTACCTTTCATTTATCATTTTCTCTCTCTCTCTCACCAACTAGCCCAACTTTCCACTTTACTGAACTTCACTACCTTTCCTTTATCATTTGCTCTCTCTCTCTCTCTCTCTCTGGGACATCTTGCTGTAATATGTACCATGGCTTTTGAAGTAAACTTGATTGGCTTTTGATGTGTTCGTGCTTTTGTGTGCGTCGATGAGTCACTTCTTTCAAGAGGTAAGATGCCATACGGGCGAAGGAAAGTGTGTGCTGGTGTATGTTGCCTGAAACCACGCCAAGTAAAGCCACTCGCATAGCGAGCCACCTCTGAGATACCACAAGGACAGGTCCGCGATAGGGTCCGTCCAAATCCACGTTTCAGCGACGGGCCCGTCTGGGCAACAAATGCAGATCTTGGAGGCCATGCTGTTGCTGGCGGCATGCGGCGGAAACGATTGCGGAAGCCTAAAACATGACATACAGACGTCAGATTTTGGTCTCCAACACCATAACAATGGTTGACTCTGAGCAAGAGAAACAAATCTCGAAGGCTATGCTTGTGAGGATTAGAAGCGTTGGAAGTGATTTCGGAGGTGTAGATACATCATGGTCACCCTGTTTTAGACACCGCCGTGGGGACTAGGTCTTCAACCCTCGATATCGAGAAAACATCTAAAGAAAACTGTCGAGATAACGTCCAAATTTTGCTGCCGATATGAGATGAAGGGAAGTGAATGTCTACGACATTCTTTTTTTTTTTTTAAAGGGGGCAAATGGGGTGGAAGTCGCTGCGCCTTTGGCCTGAAATTGGCCGGCTGGACGCCATGTTGTCAGAAGTATGACGTTGTTCCCGTTTCATCCTGATACAGGAAGTCTGTGGGAGACTTAGCCATAAACCACAGTTCCTGCGGTAAAATGTAATTGTTTGTTTGCTGAAACTGACTTTATCGTGACAGAGAATACAGTCGAATGCCTCCACAACGAACGCCTCCACAACGAAATGACCTGTATAACGAAGTATTTCGCATGCCCCGGCGGAATTCCTATCTTTCATGTGTATTCCGAACGCCTCTAGAGTGAAGACCACTACAACGAATTTGCCTGTACAACGAAGGAATTTAGGTGTCCCCGACGGCTGATTTGCTCCTTTACAACGAACGCGTGTAGCGCCTCCGTGTTTGCCCTCCGCAGCCACCACTGAGCTGCGGAACGCATAGAGAGCGCCGGTTGGAACCTACGAAGAAAGCTGCAGGCGATACGACAATATTAAGGCGTAAGCCTTTAGTGGCTCATGAGTGTCCGGGCGCAGTCCTTGGTGGACGCAGGAAAGCCGTGATCCCCGGCGACGGGAGCAGAGAGGAGGCGCCACCAGCGAGGGGAGCAAGGAAAGGAGGTGCCAAGCCAGTAGAGCTGTGCGAGTGGGCGCGTGGGAGAGCGCGGACATGCGCGTGGGGGTGCGCGCACATCGGCGACAAACCTTGCAGCCGCATGGCTGTGATTGCGTCCCATGCTCGCGGCCACGGCGGCGTCCGTTCGCAGAACAGTTCAAACAACAGCAACAGAGGCAGTCATAGATAGGCTTTCGCCTATCGCATTTTCGCTCAGCAAAGTGCCCATAGATTTTTGACGACAAGAGAGGCAATAGCGGCATTCGACGCTCTACAGATGTACCTTGCGTCACTCCCGGGTTTCACAGTGGAGCATGCCGTGAACCTCGATGTGTTAAGGTCGGCTGCAGTTGCACATTGCATCGGACGAAGTATCCAGAAGGAAATTACCCACTTATTTCATTAAGTATCTCTTCAATTCATGTTAAATAAAGGTTTTCTTTTTCTGAACGTGCTTAGCTTGCTCTATTGCGTGCGATACGATGCACGACATTTACAACGAAGCGACCTGTATAACGAAGGATTTTGGAGGCCCCGAGCTTTTGGTTATAAAGGCTTTCGACTGTATTCGCGAATTATCAGCCGTGCAAAGGAACACAGATTGTCACTTTTGGCAAAAGAGAAACGTCTAAAATGGAGCGATGTAACTATCGTTTGTGAAAGAACTCGGCTAGCCTCCCTGTGCGAGGTGCCACGTGATTATTTGGCAACAGGAGGCTTTATCTCATTCCTTCCGTTGACTTAAGTTCAATTAGATTTCTCTTTTTTTTTGGGGGGGGGGGTTGGGTGAGGTGGGGTGAGGGTATTTGAACAAGGAAGCAAGTTCATCAAACCGAGCATTAAAAACTGGCTCACACGGAGGTACCAGTTCGATTTCCCCGGAGTTTCTCGGGTAATCCACACTAAAGCTATTGCGCAGAATTGTGTAGGATAACGTGAACCAGGTACAATTTTGAGCTGGCGCAAATCATTCGTTGCTCAAAAAAAGTGATTTCACCAAATCGACTAAGCTGGCTCTCCGGTCCCGATACATTGTGCAATGATGCCGAAGGGAAATATTGGCCAGATTCAAGAAGCTTTTCTTCTTTAAAAGGCACCACACGAAGGACATTCCAACTTTGGGGAAAAGTTCCAGAAAATCTGCTTTAGCAAGGCGGTGTTGCGTCTGCAGGCCGCCGTCACCAGTAACAGGTCTCTTGCGAAAAACAATGAGTTAATATTAAACAATAACCAAATGCATGAGAGGGAGAGATAGCAGTGACAGAGGTTCCATTTAGAATAAAAGACAACTGAAAGGGCAGAGGCTCTGACAGGCGAAGAGAACAACAAAGGGAACGCTATTTCCAGTCACTCGAGACACGAAAGGGACGTAATCCATCCGCAGCAGAATCGCACGGGGTTGACGCAGAGGATCCTCGAGGACAACGAGGCCCGATACAATTAAAACAAAGCAAACAAGACGAAGAGCTATAGAGAAGCGAAGAGAGAATGGAAAGATAGGTTCGAAAGAAAAGCACGTATCTGTAGGAAGTGCATAACAAAGTGTGCGCAGGCGGAGCCTTCCTTGCCCGCGTACACACTCTCGCTCTCCTCCTTGCGCCACGATAATCTCGTTCGCCGCTGCTCCTCTTTCAGCTATCGCGCGACGGGACGAGACGCACTGGGCGTTCGCGATAGCAGCAGCAGCAGCGAGCAGCAGTAACGGCCGGAGCGCCATTAAGCGATCACACGGCCGCACAAGGACCAGCGCAGCGTTTCATTTTTGCTCCCCCTTCTTCCCTCGCTGGCTGCCAGACCGAGGGCCTGTGACCAAAGGTGCGTTGGGTGAACCACTCTCTTTTGTGCGCCGCTAAACGGTACCGGTAATACAGGTCGTGCATGGGTGCGCGTGGTTGTTCTCTTCAGTTGTTTTCGGTGCCCGTGATCGACTACTCAGTCCTGCGATGCGGAGTTTGCAAGAATCTTTGAGTGTGTTTTAAGCTACATGCGAAAGCCACGGACGAAAGTCCCTGAACCTCCTACTGCTGGTTTTAGGCACCAGCAGTGATGAAACCAACAAATTTTTTGTTTTTAATTATAATATTGTGCCTGAAACGAGATATAAGAGCAACAGCACTTCGAAGTGTTTATACATAACCGCAAAAACGGCGCTAAAAGGCACTTTATACGCTGCTCGTGTTTCATAAGGTACGACGAGGCGCTGAATCCTTGTAATGAGCGTCTCGTAATTTCCATAGCGAGATCATGCAAACTTATTTCTCAAACAATAATGTCGCTTATATACGCTGCTCGCGTCTCGGGTAACGAAAGCAATTAACTCTTACTAGTAAGTGTGTTATGACTTGCTTCTGAGTCTTATCTTCGCTTTAACCCCGAACGATTAATAATAAGTGTAAGAATGTTTACTTCAGCCGGAACTTCGCATATTCAAAGCGCTCAAACTGCGCCTTCTTACCCAATAAACAAGAATTATACTGTGTTGATAACAGGAATTATACTGTGATGATGACTGAAAGGAATTGCAGCGTATTGCCTTTACTTACGAAGCCACATTACAATAGCCACTCATTCCTACGTTATAATTGTTAACTTTTGGGGGTATTGTTTCAGTCTTTATATATGCAAAACTAATAAAACTTCAAAATGCTGAAACTGAGTTGTAAGAAGGTTAGCGACAACATACTGAATATTCAATTATTTCCGCCGACATATATTTGCTTCGCAGTAAAATATATAATAAAAGATTCTAGCACCGGCGATGTCATTGAGAATTCTATTTACCAACTGGTTCCAGGTTAAAGGGAAAAGCGTCTTATACTTATTCGAAACAATGCAGCATGAGAGCCCGTTTCTCTGCCACATGTTGAGTTGAGTTTAATTATCACAAATGACTACACTCATGTATACGTGATGTAAAAAAAAAGCATGGCTCTGCGTCTAGACGCAGTATCATTAAGATGATAGGAGCCACCTGCGTGAAGTTAACTCGCAATGAGCTTATGACAGTAATGCCGATAACCTTCAGGCACGTGGATAACGGAATACGCAGGCGTTTAAATTAAAATCTCGACTGCTGCGCTTTGCCTGCAGAGTTGAAGTATAGGCCAATCGGCTTACAAATACTGGCTCATTCTTTCACTCTCCCCCGTGCCCGTTGTTATCTCAGTGGACGAAAAAGCTCCATTTCCGTATCGTAAGGTAGACTGTAGGTTATCTAAGGCTAAAGGAGGCCATGGAATTTTCTCTTCAAGGGAGAGTCGATATAAGCTGAATGCGTGCGAAGAGCAGACGAATCTTTAAACATTGACAAGAAATAGTTCCGCTTGCATGTCCGCCGCTGCGATATACGCGTTATGATGGCGGATCCGTTGTGGGCGTTGTTGTTATTATTATTATTATTATTAATTTGCATTAGAAGCGACCTAGATTCATGGGTGAGAGAAAGAGAGGAGAGCTAGCCCGTCATTCGAAAGCAGCGAGCTTTCACGACGTAAAAGAATTCGTTTACATGCGACTCAGCAAATTAGGGGAAAATAGGAGCAGAAAGGGCCTTAAAAGGGAAGGCAGAAGAATTTTGCGGAAGAAATATTGCAATGTAAGATTATTAACAAACAGCATTGTAATTTCTAATAGTTGAAAGGAAGTTCACGCAATAATGAAAACAACATAATTGAAATACCATTTAACTTTGTTCGTGGATTTGATGTATCTCCTATGAACAGCGTTAAACAGCACAGTTAGGCAGGCATGCAATCGCAGCATTCCTCGTAATTTCAGTTTTAACATGACAGCGCTAAGGGCCCCGTGTCGCAAAAAAATCCGGTGTCGGCGCCGCCGTCGGCGTCGGCGGAGTTGTCCGTGAGCAAAAATTTTCGTATAAATTTAGGTATATGTATGTGTCATGCCTTGCTATATAACATGCGGTATATGTGGATTATATTACCACACCATTATATCACTATGTTGCTCATACTTTGTCTTACATTCTTGGGAAACTTATTCTTTGGAATTTTGAGAATGACAGTCCACAAACAAATCATGAGAAGCCAACAAACAAAGACGCCAAGAACAACATAGAAGAAATTACTCATACTTACTAATTGAATTAAATAAATGATAAATTAATGGCAATGAAATTAGATGAAAAAGCAACTTGCCGCAGGCGGGGGACGATCCCACGTCTTCGCATTACGCGTGCGATGCTCTAACCAATAGAGCTACCGCGGCTCCGTTTCCCCATCCCCTTTTTTTGGGTATTTATGTTTTACTACTACAACTAACCTAGGGAGTGTTAGCCAGTGCCACCACTCACAAACCTTGGCGGCGTATGCGGAACATTCTTTCTGCCGCAGGCGTCACAAGTACGCGATCTTTTTGGGTGGAGGCAGGTCGTCAATAAACCCAAGCATGCTACCTGAAGGCATCAATGTTGCCGGATTCGAGATGCTCGTTATGTAATGAACGAGAAGAAAGGTGGTTAGCCGAGGGGCCCGATTTTTATCAGTCATATCATGAGAAGCCAACAAACAAAGACGTCAAGGACAACTTAGGGGGAATTACTTGTAGTTGCTAATTGAATTAAAGAAATGATAAATTAATGTAATGACAGTGGATGAAAAAACAACTTGCGGCAGGTGGATAACGATACCACCTCTTCGCATTACGCGTGCGATGCTCTGACGCGTAATGCGAAGACGTTCCCCACCTGCGGCAAGTTGTTTTTTCATCCACTTTCATTTCATTAATATATTATTACTTTAATTCAATTAGCAAGAACAAGTTATTTCCCCTATGTTGTCATTGGCGTCTTTGTTGGCTTCTCATGATATGATTAATAAAAATCGGGCCCCTCGGTTAATCCCCTTTCTTCTCGTTCAGCCCACAAACAAATGTCATGAAACAAAACACTGATATCGCATGTCTCTTTTGTTAAATCTTCTCTCACTTAAAAATTAAAAGGGCGAAACAATAACAGGAACCTGAAAATGATATAATGTTTTTGGCGCGGCTGTGCACTGCCTCCGAGATAGGGCCATGCAAGAGGCCACGTTTCCACCAGAAAGCTGGCCTTCATGCATAGCGTTCGCGGCCAGCGTTTCCCGGTAAACATCACGGTTACGTAAGCTGCAGTTGCCGAGGAGCATGAGAAGCAGTCACGGATCTTTGAGTGCTATCTCATTCCACTCTGAAAGGCGAAGCTTTAGCGTCCTCCAAGTATTCCTTCCCCTTCTTATTTGTTAGTCTCTGGCTGTGAAGAGATGCAGGATGCATTTTTAAGAAGCGTACGCTGAAATAGTTCGCGAAATAAACACAGGGCTGCTGTGTCTCTGGCGAGCTATAGAGCCTCTAATTGATTTGTCTACAGGCTCTGCAGGACTGCCATAACAATCGTATAATCCAATCAGTGTACGACTACAGTCACTATAGCGATAGTGTCAACGTATATCTTTTGTACGCGCTAAGTGTCAGATAATCAGCCCATTTATCACCTTCCTGTAGGAGCAATAAAAAAGGAATCTGACTACCGTACTTCACGTAGTCTTCTTGCTTTTTTTTAAGAAGAATAATCATAGAAAGGGAGAAACCATTGACGAGAATCGGGCCCGTGAGGTTCGCGTGCATGTTTCTGAGGAATGATCCCCGTTGAAACGAGGCAATTCCGGAATCAATACGAATAAGCAAACACAGAATGAAATAAAGGTAGGCACGATGGAAAACATGAAACGTGCACATAACGTGAATTGTAAGCGGTGCAGAAGTCGAGTATAGGAAGGAGAGGTCTTTATCACAGCATTTTCCCATTGGTTGCTCCGCGTGGGCTCGATCTGACCTGCTGTTATAACGGCTCGGATGCAGCGTAGATGTGAGGCAGACAGACAGGCAGACAGACAAGGAGCATTAGTGATGGTCCTGAGAGGCTCCTATGCCCCCTTTTCAGGGAGGTGATGAAGTCGCGGGCTTCTCACAAAATAAAAATAAAATAAAATAAAATAAAGAATAGCCTACAAATGCTTATCTGGGCACGAACAATCAGGGACAAATAAGTTAATTCCAGTCCGTATAAGTCTTATGGCATGTGTGCTTGACTGGGCAGGCAGTCTCGGCTCACCAGCACCTAAATCGTGTAACATGGTGCATTACAAGTAAAAACACAAACAACACACGCGCAATAACAGTGAAAAATCAAATTTTCATTGAGAAATATGCAAAACCTTGAAACATTCTGATGCACTAAAAAAAAAAAAAACAGGAGAAATAAACCAAAAGAAAAAGCGGAATCTAGAAGCCTGGCAGGGCGGCCTAGTTAAGGCATTCTGTCACATCAATAAATGCATATTAACCTGTAATGTAATTCAAAGCTTCAGAAACAGGAGTAGGAGGTGCTGTGGGCAGAAATAAGCTAAAACGACACCGTCAGTTGGCAAAAGTATTACTTTGCGAACGCTGCAAGGAAAAATAAACACCTGTTAAGAAATCAGTCATATTAAAATGCTTATACTCACGCTTCAGAAAAAGCAGCACGGAAGACACTCAATGCCCACGTGTCACGAACATCGGATACAACTTGAAAAGACTGCATTATTGAAAGTCACCTGGGAAGGCCGTTTTGATAGAAACGCTGTTGGAAGCAGAACCCCGGGCAATATCGAAAAACTGCGTACGTTTCTGTTTGCACATCCCATTTCCGTCTCGTGCAGCCGTTTTTATTTATATTTCATTTGTTTGGTTTTGTCCGTATAGCCGTGTTGTAACAGTTTGCCCTATAGTTCTTCTTGCGTTCTGCTTTGCAAGTGCTTAATATACACATATTTGAACGGTGGAAGAAACGAGGACAGCGTGAATGAGATCCAATTTTATCGCCCTCCAGCCGCTGAGCACGAGCTCTTTACAATGAGACGAAGGAGTGGGGATCGCATGTCCGACGAGCGCAAGTCGTTAAGCCAAAATTGTCCGCGGTTCTTGGCAGCACCTCCAAATCAACCGCCCTTCTTGACGCCTTGCCGCGTAACCTAAGGCTATGGTCACGTGATATAGCTTGTGATGTGTGCAGACGTAAGTAATCTTTTATTGCGATAGTAATTGTACGGACGCTCGAGCGGCACATCGCGCCGTCGCCGTCGTGGGGTCGCGGTATCGACGAGTGTGCGCGGCCTGCGCGTGGAGGTCTCCAGAGCCGAGTTGTGCGTTTGCTTGCAAAAGAGACCAAGCGAAGTGGACGCGTCATGACGCTGCGCTCAATAGTCTCTGCCGAAGCCAAGGCAGCGTCCTCGCTTCCACTGCTGGCATGAGCATCATGAGCCCTCGTGTTAGCGTTCTCGATGAGCAGAGAGAGAGATGTGGCTATAAAGAACAGGAAAGCCGCGGTAACTCTATCGCACACTGGTGTACACCTCAACTGCGGTGTTTGGTGAAGGGCATAGGAGAAAAAATGGCTGGGGTTCAACGCGGCTTGAACCTAGTTATACGAGCGAAAGCTCCGTGAACCATGTTTAGACACGGTTTTTCAGTGCTTCTTTCCGGGCGAGCTATATCGGCAGGGTGCTCAGACTGGGGCCTGCGGCGAAGAGTTGACGCGCCCGCACCGGCGCGTGCTTCGTCCATGGCGACACTGAGCCGACTGAGCGACCAATTGGTGCCGGCGAAGCAACTGTTAAGGCGCGTTTATAGTCCGACGTTATCGGCGAGCGGGCGAGCGTCGCTCGACGCCGTGCGCGTCGGAGGATGTTGGCAGCGTCCGGTTACGTTGGCTGCGCCAGAGCGTCGAACCATCGGTTGAATCATGCCAACGTGACTTAACGTGTGCGTGCGCTCACGCTACGTCGGACTCTGTTTAGCCCTTTAAACCCTCGCCTAGTTACGTGGTAAACAGCGGCGAAGCTCGAGCGAGTACAGCTGCGAAGCCTCTTCGCAGCGGATCACGTGACGTGGCGGCTAAAGGTCAGACGCGCGCCGACGTTGACCTTGGGAGTTTTACCTCGAGGAGTAGAGCTTTCGCTCTAAAGAGTAGCATAGGAGTAAAGGTATACTCGCGGACAACTTTCTGGGGTAGTGAAGAGAAAGTTACGGGCGCGTGGCTGCTGCACATGTGTTACGGCGCCAAGTAGTCCGCCAGTGGGTTTTGTTGCTCTGAACAGACGCTGAATCGACGAAGCTTAACGTGCGACGGTTTCGCGTTTGGCCAGACGTGGAAGGAAAAAAGCCGCAAAACAAGTAAACCTTTACATTCAGTGGTGTGTTTTGTTTTATTTAACTGTTGCTAATAAGGTGTTTATGTTTTTTCTTCCCCAGCTTAAACTAACGTGGATGAAAACACAGGACTCTTTCCAGAAGCGCTCTCACTTGTGCGCGCTTTGCCTCCGTAGCTTTCCCTTCATTGCCACAGAAAGTTGTCCGCGAGTATAGGTGCACCATGTTGCAAGTTCGACGGCAGCTGTGTGCATATGGGGTGCGTACATTGGTCTAAAGGGGCGAGATGAAGACGTTGCACAGAGCAAAGAGCGATTTCTGCTTCCATGGAGTGTGCACGGTTCAGCACTCTACTCTGGGAGGAACGGGTAGCAAACTTCAAGCCAAATCTGTGTAATCCTTTCTTTGGATGCTGACAAAAGACGGTGATTTTCCTTCGGCCTCATCTTGTGCACCATCGGTGTGCGTAAAGCACCTTTAGGTGTGCGATGTGTCTCTCTAACGTCGCTGGCGGCGCTCCTCATCACGACAGCGTTCTGAGACGCATTCAGCGCAACGCTATACCACGCCATCTATCTCGATGCGTCACATACAGGCCAAAAGACAATTTTTATTTTCGACATGCTTCAAGTGTTCTTTATCCCTTGTCGCACTCTTTGAGGTTGCATTTGTTCTAAAGACCTTCCTCCTTTCTTCTTTCACGTTCTTTCCTTTATTTCTTTTTCTTGTTGCGGATGATATTCTTCAAAATCCCCGCTTTTGTGAGTATCTTCCTTTAGCAACTTTTATGGGCTGTGTTGAAATGCACTCGCACCTCAACGTATCGTAGACGACGTCATTTCCGCGAGCCGCTTATTCCTGCTTTTTGTCGCCAAAGGTGGAAGATTCGCTAAACATCAGCCGTACCTTCTAATGTCACTGCGCATATCGTTGCCTTACACTTCGCGAAATTTAGTGCCCGACTATTCTTACAAAACTCAAACCGGATGCGCCCCGTCTGGTTGAACTCCCTACTTTTCTTCTCTTTCTCCTCCTCTTCCTTAATACTAGAGGCTGCAGAAACAAAATATGGAGCTTTCCAATTAAGGGCCGTTTGTGTTGCCTTGCCATGGAACGCAAGTATATGCAGCTGAAACACTGTATCCTAACTAAGCACAACGTGACATCCTTGCAAAACATGACGGCTCATTACTGGCCATTTTTAAGTGCTATTCTGAGCAGGTTGAGCCGTCTTCCAAATATGCTTTGGGCATTTTGAACGCAGTTCAGGCTTCTAATTGAAGCAACCTCGGATTTGATAGGCGAGGCATTTCTCAGGAAAAATAAAAACTCCTCGTGACGACGGGCGTCAACCTGTCAACAGTAGTTCGTGCAAAGCGAAAAGAATTACTTTTATTTTTTGTTGTTGTTGTCACCTGTGAGACACAGCGCCCACTGCGTGGTTTTCTCTTCCTCGGAAGTGGGCACTCTGCCTACACCTCCACGTGGTCTACATGTTTACTTTGATGCACGCATGAAGAAGTGCTGTGGCACCAGCTGTGACGCAAGTCTGAGGCCAAGTGATTGTGGCACGCCCGCCACATAGCTAAGTGAAGCTAGTGTTCCTGTATATGCTATATACAGGAACACTAAGTGAAGGCAGAAGCGAGCGCCCCCACGGGGTGGGATCAAGTTTCGATAAGTTCCTCCATCGCCGTAATACACTTCTTGTGCACTGGCATCGGATTGCGTAACAGAGGCCTAATTCCCAAAACCTTTCGTTCGTAAACACTGTGAACTTCGCCTTCGCTATTAATACGCTTGCTATGCCGACTTGATGGCGCTTGTTCTCATGATGTCCCGTGAGTGTACTTTGCCCCTGTGGGACTCAAATGTTTTCACCATGTGTAGGTTGCGTTCGTTGTCTCCGGACATACGGATGCACCTCCCGCCTGGATTACCACGACGTGAACAGACCATGCTTTACCGTCTGTGGCTAGGCGTTGCCTTTACAAACGCCTATGCTTTCCTCATAGGAATGGCCAACAGCCCCACGTGCGACACATGTAACATCGACGAGACGCTCGCACACATTATCTGTGTCTGCCCGCGATACAGTGCTGAGAGACAAGTGATGTGCAGGGTACTGGACCAGCTGGACAATCGTCCACTTTCAGAACTAAAAGCTTTAGGCCAATGCTCCGAAAGAACATCCGCGTTGAAGGCCTTACTCGCGCTATTAACGTTCTTGCGGTCTACGGGGCTTCACGACAGACTCTAAGAATGCCGCCCCCTACCGTTCTGTAGTGTACGCGCTTTGTTCGTGCTTGTCTCCCTTTCTTTCTATCTCCCCCTTCCACTCTATTTCTCTTTTTATCCCTCTTAACCCTTCCCCCTGCGCAGGGTAGCCAACCGGAACTACCTCTGGTTAACCTCCCTGCCTTTCTCTGCATTATTTTCTCTCTCTCTCTCTCTCATGATGCATTCTATGGTACGAATTAATTTGTTAACACGAAACCAGAACCACGCTCACGTGATGCCGCGCAATCTTTGCACAGGCACCGGGTCAATTAAATCCCTGTACTCGTAATCAGCGCCCTACATGACCTACATTTTTGTTCGTTTTCTGTTTTTCAAGTACCTACAGCAACAGACCATGTGGACTCAGCTTGCCCTCCCTGTGTGTCGTAACTTACTTCGTAGCTGCTCAGCTACGATGACTGCTAACATTACGCACTTTGTTTATAAGCCTACTTGTGACGCGTCCTTTCATACGAGCGTTGATTAGTTTGGGACAAGTGTAAGCACTCAGCGATTCTAAATTGTCACTTCTCCTCCCGTTTATGTCGCCCGTCTTCTGGCGTAGCGGTTAAGCGGAGGAGATCACAGGTTCACGCACATATCACAGCTCCAAAATGAAGTACGTAAAGGATCCAAAGCAAAGTTTCGGTTAAGGAAGGGGAGAACAAAAGGCGAATGGTGTGACATCTCGCACGATAGCGTATTAGGAATTCTGTCTGCCTCCAGAGTTTCCGCAGCCACCTCGAGTGACCAACACAATTTCCGCCAATCATATCAAATAGGCCGATCCTGCTTTCATTTGGACGTGACCACGTTCTCCGAAACATGGTAAGCTACTGACAGCGATAAGTTGTTGCTTGATAGCGGCAACCAGTATCATACAAACAGCGTAGGCATGTGCGGCGGAAGTGTTGCTATGCATATCGCACGAATTAAGTCATGCGAACTGGTAAGAAAGCTTACACGTGTCACAGCCGACCTTGAAGTGCTTTGCTTAAGAAATAAAACCAAAATTTTTACCATAGTATACCGTCGCCCCATAGGAATGACAGCTGCTGTCTTAGATTTTTTAGACGAAATATTAGAATACGCCACGCTCAGCCAAGCAACCATGCTGCTTCGAGGCGACTTGAACATAAGCTTCCTTGGCGCGAGTGTGTGCTCTGTTGAGCAGATTTATGGAGTCCAGCGGTTTTCAGAGCGTCGTTACCACACCAACACGTGTAACAGCACATGGCCAATCTGGACTTGATAACTACAGTGTAAATTTAAATGTTTGTGTCCACATTGTTAGTGCGACATGCTCGGATATAAGCGACCATCGCCGTATTGCAATCATGTATTCAAGTCCCAGGCCACGATAAGATGTTCTCAAGCGTTTGTGAAATACAGGTGCCTATCTAAACAAAATATATGCACACCTTTCGGAACCGAATCGCCAAAGCAGATTGGTGTGCGGTGTATACCAAGACCAATGCCTCTACGCTGAATTTTGTCCATATTCTTTTGAAATTTATAACGTTTATTTTTCATATAGATGTTTCAAAAGAAAGAAAACATTAGAAAACCGTGAAAATAAAGGCCGAAATACTTCAAAATGACGAACAAGAAAAAATAATATTGTTAAACCGTTTTTCTCATCGGGAAATTCGTGCCAGCTAGCAGCATTTAAAATATACCGTAGGCTAGTTAAACTCGGAACTAAGAAAGGCAAAAGCGTTGTATTATGGTAGCATCTTCTCTGATGTATCGTAGATGCACCCTGTAAAACCGTTGGAAAGTGATCGATCAAGTTTTGAAAGGCGTTAACAGCGACGATAGGATAACAGCACTAACAATCGACAAGAAAACTGCTCTCGGGATCTGTTTTGGCCGAGCACTTCAAGGCTCACTTTCTAAATATGGTAAACGCATCGCACTGTTCCCCCGGCGTCGCCTGGAGTAATTCTTGTAAAGGAAGCATATTCATTGAGTCCACCGATGCGCTCGAAATTTGTCAGGTGTTCATGCGTCTAAACAATGGTAAAGCTGTAGACATTAATGATATGCAGATCGGACCCATAAAAATATGTTATTGATATCATTTCCCATCCACTCGCACATATATTAAACCAGGTATTAGCAACTGGATGTTTTCCAACTGCGATGAAACGTGCGAAAGCAACTGTTTTACATAAAAGCGGCGAAAGGAACCGCTTACTAACCATAGACATATCAATCCGCCCAGTATTCTCGAAGGCTCCTGAAAAAATATTTCTTTACCGTTTAAACAACTTCTTTAACCAACACAATATCATTTCCGATTGCCGGCATGGATTTCGCCAGGGAAAATCAACGGAAATACCGTTGTTAACGCGGAAATGAGTTATTTCCATGAGTTATTTAATGAGTTATTTAAATTTAATTTAATTCCATGAGTTATTACTTATTCCAAAACTCCATGAGTTATTTAACTCATGGAGTTTTTATAGATTACACAAAAGCGTTTGATTATTTAAACCACAATACTCTATTAAAGAAATTGTACTGCGATGGCGTACGTGTAGTAGCTTATTCCTTGTTTGAGACATATTGGAATGATCGCCAGCACACGATTAATAATGGGCAGGCCTGCTTTTAAAAATATTCCCTCAGGAGTTTCACAGGGAAGCCTCTTGGGGCCACTTTCTTTTAGTGTGCACGCACACGATGTTACCCAAGTAAATAACGACATTTCCATTGTAATGTAAGCGGACGTAACAAGTCTGTTCGTAATCGGCCGCCACATAAATGAAGTTTTCATGGAAGCTCTAAGACCGCTTTCAGATCTTTGGAAGTGGTCGAGCAATGACTTTCTTAATGTCAACGCTTGCAAAACTAAAGCCATCTTATTTAGGGCCAAAAACAAACATGCCCTTCTACCAGCAGACCTGTGCCCTGGCGGAACTCAAATCAAGATTGTACAAAAGCATAAATCGCTAGGCGTCATCTTTTCTCCTGACATGACGGGAACAGCTCATATCGACTATCTTGCTATCTTGCTATTGACTATGACACACACACACAAACACACAAACACAAACACAGACACACAAACACACAAACACAGACACACAAACACACAAACACACAGACACACACACAGACACACACACAAACACACACACGCACACGCACACACGCACACACGCACGCACGCACACGAAAACAAGAAAAAGAAAGGAAGACAAATTCAGCATGCGCAGGGGCAATAAATTGTACTCAATGAGATAGGAAAGCTACCTCCTTCGAAAGGAGTGAAATGGAGGGGAGGCTTACGATTGGGTCGCCGCTATTGTGGATGTGAAAGGCTTCAGAAATAAGACGTGCGCATTCATCGTGGCATTTTTACAAGAAGGTCACATCTTTAAAAGACGGCCTACAGTCGCCATAATAATCCACAATAGCGGCGACGCATGTGGAAGCCTCCCCTCCATTTCACTCCTTTCGAAGGAGATAGCTTTCCTATCTCATCGATTACAATTTATTGCGCCTACGAATTGTGAATTTCTGTTCCGCCTCAATTTTTTCGTTCTGCGCTATAGCGGTAGAGTACATGTATGCTGGCTGAAAGAATAAAGATGCGATGTTGTTAGTAAGCGCTGTGGTCTGTGTCCCTCTCTTCTTCCCGTTGTGTTTTCTGCTTGCTGAATCACTTTCTCCAGCTACGGGAGCACCATCGCGGTGCCGCTATTTCTTTCCTAGCAAGGTCAATATGCAAATATATATCGAACTATTTCACGCTCGCATAACCTTTTGCACACTTGTGTGGGGAACAACTGCACTGACAAACTTGCGCGGAGTCTTTTTTTCTTTTTTTTTTTTTTTTTGCTACAGAAGAAAACGATACGACGCGTTGCAAATGTTTCGTGCGCCCATTCTACCAGAGAATTCTTTCTCCGCTACCGACTTAAAACCGCCACGCTGATTTATCAGTACCGCCTACTACACTCGTTTTTCTTAAAAAAAACATTAAATCTTTTTTTGACCGGTCATTCCTGGTTGTAAAAAACACATAGGCGATCCTCGAACTAGAGGCCACAAGAGATGGTTGCAACAGTGATGGCGCACATCTTATGGCCAACACTCACTCGCTTTCAATGTCTCATATCTTTCGAACCAATAGTGGCAGCGTGGGATCGATATTAACAACGTTCCTAAAAGACAGTTGCGCGAATACTTTACTTCAGAACCATACTTAGCGTTCCCATAAATTTCACTTTCATTTCATTGTACCTGATTGCCATGTTCGATTTTTCGTTTTTGCATTATATCTTTTATTGCCATATGTGTTTATGGCTTTATTATTATTATTATTATTATTATTATTATTATTATTATTATTATTATTATTATTATTATTATTATTATTATTATTATTATTGGTCTTTACAAGTTACTACTGTGCTCTGTGATGTCATTATTAAGTTTGTTACTTGTAGTAACACCGACTCCCGTTAAATGTACGTACCAGTTACGTTTATCAGCGTTTTATGTCATTACTTTTTCCATACTAGCTTAAATATGCTTGTTCGTTATGCATACTTTTTTTTCATGTTATCTATAAATTTTTGCCTGTACTGCCTTGTGTACGGGCTCCCAGGGACCTCCAAGCTGCATTTTGCCGCTTATCGCCTCAGGTGACCCCCAACAATTATGTTGGAAATAAAATAATTTGATTGATTGATTGATTGATTGATTGATTGATTGATTGATTGATTGATTGATTGATTGATTGATTGATTGATTGATTGATTGATTGATTGATTGTATTTTGCATACAGTTTTCAGGAAACTGACCCCACCCGCAGCCATGCAAGTGGCCGCAAAGCATTAAACTGTACTACTTCATGTATGTGGAACGTAGACAAAGATAGGAAGGTTAAAATAAATTACACAACGATTAAAATAAATTACTTTCTTTTACGTTCCTGTGACTGCTGAACGTTTAGCTAAGCCGATGGGCAAGATTAACTGCTACAAACATATATATGTACATCCGTTCTAAGAACATTTTGAAGAAATAGGGCATCTTGCCTAGGTTCGCTTTTCTTTAACTATATGGTACTTAGGAGATGTTGTCACCTTTAATTCGAGCCGGCTACTCCTTTTCACATAGAGATATAAAAAATGGAATTAAACGCTAAAACTAAAACATGAAAGTCACACTAAAACTGAAAGTCAGCTCAGAAACACGGCAACGCAAAGTCCAGTCCCATAGGTGCACTAAGGTAAACACAAAGTCCGCTCACATAACTACACTAAAATCTGGGTACATAAGAACGCACAGATTAAATTCAAATGAAGGTACATGAATCCAGGCATTGAATTGACCAAAGTAGGGTAAAAAAGAAAAAAAAACCAAAGAATGAGTTTATCAGATTTAAACACCCTTCTCAGTTCGCTCTTATACGTCACGTTACTGCTGTTTGTACGTTCGTTTTTTTTTTCCTTTTTTTTATCTTACACGTGAATAAACATCTACAACATGTCTGTTTTCTTTTTTCTCTTTCTCCGAATGGTTCAGGAGGGCATGACGCTGCGGTTGCTGCTTCCCCTCGTGGGAATACTGTGCTTGGCTGGCTCCAGCCACAGCCTGGACAATGGGGTGGCCCGCACACCACCCATGGGATGGCTCTCTTGGGAACGCTTCCTGTGCAACATTGACTGCGCTAAGGACCCGAAGAACTGCATTGGGTAGGATGAACGAGTTATCGTACAAAAGGAAAAGACAAAGGAAAATGTTGATAGCACGCCGCCAAAGATGTCAGCGAATAGTGAAAAGATAACCTATGAAGCGCAGAGCGCAGTGGAACGCCTTTATAGCGAAGTGCTTCGGGCCATGCAAATCATTCGCTATACCGGTCACTTCATTGTAAAGGTACCGAATCACACCACTCATAACAGAACAGAGAAACATTCCTTCGTTAAACAGATCATTTCGTTGTGGAGGCGTTCGCTTTAGAGGCGCTCGACTGTGATCCAGCGCTTACAGCGGCCGTTCCGAAACTCGGCTCTCACATGTGCTTGCGCATGGAAACAGATCGGGACTGAACTGTTGCTTGTGCACACTGGTTGTTCGAATCTATATCGCTCGTGTAACCAAATCACGAGCCGAGTTCGCAGTGATAGCCCTACTGATCAATGGCTCAGGATTGGTCAGCGCGCTAGCGCCGGTGAATCATGAATTACTCTTACGCGGATACCACGCAAGACGTATATTTGACTTTCTTTTCTACAAGCTGTAACTGAGATAACTTTAATTTCACACCCTAACTTATACATCACTTATTTGTGTCTGCAGCTTAAGAGGAATGGAAGCCTTAACTCGGGAGGTTCCTCTGAGTACACAGCAACGGATAAATCTCTTCCCTCGCTATCCAGTGAACCGATATTGAGGAAATTTCTTACGTTCGAAATAAAAAAGATAATCTACACATTTCAGAAACTTAAGTTTATTGAGACCGTCAACGGCGGCAGAACTAACGGCCCTGCGTCGAGCACTGGAATTCATTGATTCTGAAAGACCTAGAAAATGGGCTGTGTTCTGTGATTCAAAACCGGCATAACAGTGCACGCAGTCAGTTCTCCGACACGGATGCCATGACCAATTGACATACGAAGTCGCGAAACTTTACCATCACGTCCAACAAAAAGGTCACGAGGTCGTTTTTCAATGGGTACCTGGCCATTGTGGAATCAGTGGCAATGATTCCGCCGATAACGCTGCTCGCACAGCACATCAAGAAGAGCACAGCGTTCCAATTCCGCTTTCGAGGACAGACGCCGCAAGGCAACTTCGACACCTGGCACGCAGTCTCACACTGACCGAGTGGAACTCGCCAAACTTGCGACTTACACGACTGCATCGACTAAACCCTTCAATATATTTCGTTTTTATTTCTTGAAACGCGAAAGTAATAAAAAATTGAAGTACTAAATTTGACACTTGGTAACAGAACATAAAAATCACCTTCTCTCTCTCTCTCTCTCTCTCTCTCTCTCATTTTTGTAAACTGCATCTAAAGGAAAATCTAAAGCGATTATTGAGAACTCTGAAACGTACCACAAATTTGAAAGTAGGACATCTTTAGAATGCCCCTAAACAATGCAACAATTTTACATAATCGGTGAAATAAATCTCATTTGTATGCTTTGGATGCGCTAACCTACGAAGTTGCTCTAACACGTTCCAGCAGATGCTAAAAGACGCCGCAACGATGTTACGAAGCTGTAAACTTTCGGTTTCCGCTTTTTCTAAATCTTTGCAAGGTCTACAATATTCGCGAAAAAATTGAGGCCCTGAATCAAAATTCTGCCTTCTGCAATAGGTAGAAGATAGCTTTGTGTGCAACAAATTTCACATAATTCGGTTCGACCGTTACCTGCACGGTGAGGGAACTTCATCGTGCCACATGCATTTGATAACTAAAAGGATTACAACAACACGTACTTGAATAGAGATATCGGAGTTGTACCTGAACGAAAGCTTGCACTTAAAGCGGCGACGACACATGACACGTTTGAGCTGTAGCCTAGAGAGTAGGCATCACGTGATGGAACAAGAAGTGGTGACGCCCAACTGAAAACACGAAGATGGATACAATATCGGTTGTAGTCACATGCACGGAAGGCGTTTTGAGAGCCAACGCAGCCGTCCCAATGTTGTCCTGTTTCAATATATATACATGTATATATAGGGTGTCAGACTTCTGGTCGAAAGAACGTAGGCCGGCATAGTTCGCGTGGTTCATTAACAATTCAGTTCGTGAAGAGTGCTGACAGGCCTCGACCCCTCCGTGTTTAATAATTAAGTGAGCAGCCGTTGATGGTAAACCAAAGTAAAATTCTCGCACCGCGTGGTACTGCACCGTATCATTATCTTTGCATACAGCGTTCGCTTGGAGTTTGCGAAGTGAACTGTCCGAACTGCTTCTCTCCCCGTTCTTTTCAGACGTGGACACCCATTTAATAAATCTTTAATTGAGCATCTCGGACTTTGTTTCTTGTTACACGTGTTAGTAACGCCAACTTTTTTATTTGTTCCACAGACCCAGGCCTTATGCGAAAGTAACGACCGAATTAACGTTCAAGTCAGTGAGCATGTAGGTTGTAGACCGTTTGAAAAAGCAGGGTCCCGTTATAACTGCCGCGCCAGCTCCCAGCTTGAATTGTTTGAGGACGTCGCTGCTGTGACCTTCGCGCAGCTAAGGATTGGTCAGATGCCTTTTTATTCAACGCGAAGACAAGCTTAACTTTGAAAAAACAAAAGAGAGGGGACAGATCAATCACGCCGTCATTTCGGGAGCACACTTGTTTGTGTCGTGGACAATGGAAGGCCACAGTCTAGCAACTGTGCAGTGATGTTGGAACTTGTCACCGCTCGCAAAAAAAAAAAAAAAAATGGCGAGCAGCTGACGCGGGAGGACAATCTATTTCTGCGTAGAGCAGGAAACTGATCACTAACGAGAAAAACAGGCTTTGAAATGCCCGACCTCGTCTTCAGATTAATATATATATATATATATATATATATATATATATATATATATATATATGTTACCTGTATAGAAAACCGCTTTCCATATATTGAGGGTAAGCTTTAAATTCGGTTAGACATAGCTTAACAGCGATGAATCCACCCCCCCCCCCCCCCCACCCCCCATTTCAAGCCTAACTTTCCTAAGATGAGGAGCGGTGACGAAACTGCTGCATGCCGCGAATTTCACGGTGACTTCAGGAGTTTTCTCTTCTCGTTGATACCACCTGAATTAGTAATAATGGATTAGTTCTTGCACCAGCTGTAGCTATACGAGGAGATAAGAGGGACGCCACACTGAAGGACTCCGGATTAATTTCGACCACATGGAGTTATTTCACGTTCATCTGAATCTAAGCGCAAGAGCGCTCTTGGATTCCACTCTCTTTCTTCTTTTATTTATTTTCTCATACAAATTGAACACAATAATATTAGTGACGTAAACAACAACACCACAGTAAATGTAGCAGGCTCAAACCAATTAAAAGACTTAATAAGAATTCATATTGAGTAAAGCTCGAAGTGTGAACTTTTATCCAAAAGTAAATAATCTCCTGAAGCAAAAGCGAATGGTGGCGCAGATATACTGAAGCTATGCAGTTTCTGGCTTAACCGTCACTAAAAAAAAAAAAAAAGCTTGAAAACTAGCTACCAGGCATCTGAACGTAGACAGCAAAGGCGTAATTAATGTGGGCATATGCTAAGCACCGTACGCCATGAAAATTGCCGTCACATATTAAGCAGCTTTATGCGAGCCTGTTAATCTGCCTAACAGCAAAAACGCTACTCGACGCCACCGCCTTTATTATATGACAATAATGATATATTTCTGCAGTGTTTATCTGTGGCTTAATTTTATACTTCCTATCTAATGAAAGAATTTTGTTTTTCGGGTTAATCAGTTCCACTTCCTCAATAAGCTACTCACGAATGCTGTCTGAGGTGTCGATGATCCCGGTTTTCGTATGATTTCCTGAAGAACTGCTTGCAAAAAGAATCCAATAATCCTGTCGCTTACATAATGCCACCGTAAGCACCGAGCGCTTCGCCTTACGTTCTTGTCAGCTCAGTCTACGCGAGTCCTTCATTTCAGGAAGGCTGAATACATATTTAACTTAAGCGGAAGCTTTTCCTCAGGCCCAACTCTGATGTTGCCTATTCAAATAGATGTAAAACGCGGAAATGCTTTTCTGAGATAACCATTGGCCAATTTTAATGAAATGTGTTGCATTTGAGAGACAAAGTTAAGATCTTCTGGCTGTTGGACGCGACATCTTGATTTAGGGCCTGTATTTTTTTGCAAAACCTTTAAAGGAATTGTAAGTTAAAGAAAAGTGATAGCCCATAGTTTACAATTTTGTCCCTCTGCATCAAAAGCAGATGTCGCCGTTGTGTAACCTGCATCCGTTCGATTATCTAAAGCGGACCAATTCTATATATAAATTTACAGCTTACGTGAATTTGTTGCAATGTTTACAAGGGTCTTGCAAAAGTCGTACTCATATAAGAATGGTATGTTTCAGAGTGGTGTGAAATACACTTATTTTGTACGCTTTAGATTTATTATTAGATGCCGTTCACAGAATAGCGATATCATTTTTTATTGCTGACTTGGAGAGTTGTAAACGTGATAGTGTCTTTTCCTGAAAATTTGCGATTTTTGACAATTTATGTAAAGAGGACGGCAGCCTAAATAAAAGATCCGCTTCCGACAGGCACTAGACGTTAACTTTTCTTTTAACTGAAAAAGGATTTCTCCTTCCCCATGTTGTTACATAGGAGCCCCCCAGCTAAAGCATCCTTTTAAACGAAGGCTGAAAATATCGCAAATATTTGTCGCAACCAAATGCCGCTTCGAAAAGTAAGTCAACCCTACAGTTACCTGGACTGACTCCAAAGTTCAAGGTTTCCGCGAAATGTCTCATGTCTATGCGAGAGCAGTACTGTGAACTACTAAAGAGACCAATAATGAGATCAAGCATTATACTGGAATAAGTTCATTGTACATGCTGACTCCTTAGCGTGAATGATCGCTCTCAGCGCAGTACTGTTGTAAGCAAGACAAAAGGTACACGAGTTCATTATGATTGCCCATTTTATGCTTTTCACATTAAAAAGCGCGATCTCCGCAGAAAATACGAAGCGATGACGTGCCTTAAGCTTCCTGTGACCTATGACGGGAGCAAGTTATCTTGTCGGCGTGGTCAAACTCCTCCATGATGCGGCAAACAGACAAGCATCGTTCCTTTGGTCCCATACCAGGGTTTTGTTAGGGGTTCACTTAATTCACTCTTCCTATTGAATGACCAGCCATGGTGGCTCAGTTACATTTTTATGGTTACCATCCCTGCTTTCTCTCTCTTTCATTTCATGCTCTTGCACTGTCTGTGGAAAATAGACGCACACACGCAAACCATCCTTGGCTTTGCTTTGCGTAGAATAATTCTGAATATGCACACTAAATTTCCCACAGTCCTGCGCAGCGTTGCGTCACCTAATTTCCGTGCACACCCTGCAGCGAGCAGCTGTACAAGACAATGGCGGACATCATGGCGACCCAGGGTTACCGGGATGCGGGCTACCAGTTCGTCAACGTGGACGACTGCTGGATGGCCGACGAGCGAGATTTTGACGGCCACCTGAGGCCAAATGCAACGCGCTTCCCGCATGGCATCAAGGCACTCGCTGAATACGTGAGAGTTTGCTTTTAGCATGGACGTTCCTTTATACTCTGCGGTACTAAATGCGAGGATCACGTTCGGTAGCTCAGCGTGTTCAACAAAGCACTGTGCACAGCTCCCAGTACACTTTGCTAGAGCACGGAAGCGGTGTACGCAGAAGCGAGCTTATCCTGTACACCATTGCCCGCTAGTTCGATACAACTTGATATGAACATTAAGTCACCAGTTGAGCTAGTTTCCTCTATTTGTGATTCTTGCCATGCAGTTGGCTTTCAGTGGTACCTTTTATCCACGATACGGCATTTTATGCGAGCCTCAGGAGCCGACAATATACAAAGCCATGAAGTGTCTTTACGCTTCTCGTGACCTCTAACTCAGAGCTATGGCTGTTTCGCAACACAGAGAACAGCGTTTGGCGGTGGCCTGACAATAAAAAAAACGCTTGCTGAGAAGAGAATTGTCTTCTCGAAACGGTGACCTCCACTAAACGGTGCGCACGCACGCTTCCGTACATCGCAAGATTTTTGGGCTTTGTGCTGTACTGATACGCGTACAACAAGGTATAATAAATGTCTTAGTTTGCGACGGGCACACTTGAGCAAGGGTGTTATATGCGCTTCATAATGACGGATGTGCCTCGCTAAGCTTCGCCGCAATGCAAATATGTATTACAGTGAAATTATTTAGCTTGCGAAAATAATACTGGCAAACAGGTACCTCGGGAGAGTGCCTGAAATTATTAAAGCGAGAGGCGCAGGATCTCGAGGGCACCGAAGGGGAAGCGGAGGAATAAAAGGTGGTACCAGGACGGTACGTGGGTTGGGGCCGCCGAAGCCGGAGAGTGCTGGAAGGTGTTCGCGTACAACATCACACAATAGCCGGCCTTGTGCACCTCCGGCCCGCGGAGACCTCGACGAGACACCAACCCACGGACCAGTCCGCGTTCCAGCTTTGATGTCCCCGTTAGCCCTTTGGGGTCATGGTGGTGCTGCCAAATTATGCTAAATAATAATAAGTTGTTTGCACGTAGTACTAGAGCAAATCTTAACTTCCCTTTATTGATATACACTGTGCACGCTTCAGCGCATTACACAATGGTATAGCGGCGAAGCTATTATAGGTCGCTCACGATAATTTTGTTTAAGCTCATACAAATAAACCAAACCATCGGCTTTATCTTTTTTTTAAAAATAGGTTTTAATATTTTTTTATCTTTTGTTTATCACGTAACGGTCATCTTTTGTCTGTCATTGCTACCAGCTTAGCTAAAGACGTGCTAAAAAATTTTCACTTTTTTTTTTATTTCGCCATGTGTTATGTTCAAAAGAGCGGTGGAAATATTCAAGTGAATTAAGACTTACAATTGAAACCCAGTTTTAGTTTTTCTTACAATATGTTTCTTTCGAATCAAACGAAAACACGCTAAAAAAATGCAAGCAGTAATGCACCCAACTACAATGTTTGAAGGTTGGTTTCTTCATATGGCAACAATAAGCTAGCTTTCCCGCGACGCTCTGTCGACAACGTGGCTGTGATAAGAGCGTCGGCGAATACATTCACTGCATGTGTGTTTTGTTTTTTGATGAAGTGGACGAAATTATCTCTGAAGATTACTTTATGCACATTTTTCAACGTATAGTTAACGTATTATCTTCGGTAATGGCACGAGTTTGGCCACAGTGCTGTCTTGCTATATAGCCAACTTAACACCTATTGGGTGTTTAAACCCATTAGGTGTTTCCAATAGGGTGTCCTATTGGAAAGCTCGCCTACAAATTTTGTTTCTACGAGCAAAACGTTCGAACGCGGTTCTCCGGACGTTCTTTCTTCTAGATACATTCGAGGGGCTTGAAGTTTGGCATCTACCAGGATTCGGGCCTCAAGACATGCGCGGGTTACCCGGGTGCACTTTGCCACTACGTCAACGACGCGCGCACCTATGCAGACTGGGGCGTCGACATGGTCAAGCTGGACGGGTGCAATCTCAACCCGCGCCTCATGGATGTCCGTGAGTGACCTTGAACATGCCTCAAGTCTGGACGCACCATATGTATTAAAATATGAGACAGAACTTAGAAATGCTTTATGTCGACCCTCCCTGTTTACTCCGTCTGCATTCCCTATCAACTTGCCCTTTTACCAAGCTCTGTAGGCAAAGCCAAGGACAGCCTCGATCACTTAACCTCTGAAATAGTGAGTAGAACTGGAAATGTTCGCGTATACTCTCTCGAAGTTTACCCCAAATTTGAAAGCATTGCATGAACGAAGAGTTGTAACACGAGGTGAAATGAACACGTTGCAAACAACACAGCACTTATGCCGACTGCTCAAGTAACAAAATTTGCTTGGGAAAAAATAAACGCAACAAAGAACTCGCTAAAGACGCACGGAAGGGCAAGTTGGTTAGCCATCATGAAATACGCAGCGCAGTTCGAAACAACGACGTAACACAGAGTGAACCCTGTAGTCTTTAAGTTTGGAGTCTACAGCACTCGTGTTTGTTCACTCTGCGTTACTTCCTTGTTTCGAAGTGCGCTGCCATATTTCATCCCAACAAAGAAATTGCACGTTCTAGAATTTTTACAATTGAATACGGGTTACGCAAGGCGTCTATTAATAAAAGTCAATGGTATAAAATACCTACTGCGAGGGACCCGAAAGAAAGTTCCGTAATTTCGGCAGTTGCACGAATTACGAAAAATGAAATGGAAGAAGCCAAACTAAAAAAAAAAAAGGTCTGAGAAAGTCAATAACGTAGAAAAAAATAAGGAAAACGAGGTTGCATGAAAACAGCACACTTCAAAGTTTCTTTTGGTAAAAAATAAGTCACGAAGGACACCACCAAGGGAGTTCAAGTCAATCAAGAATCAAAGAGACAATTCGTCGACGAGAAGAAGAACATACATTTCGAAGTCATAATGCGAAGTGGGCTGCTGTGTGCGTACGGTGTAAAGCGCAACATTGGCAAAGCGAGCTTCCTCCGTGTCGAGAGATCGTAAGAACGCGTGTTTTCACTTTCACTGTGATCAATACCAGAAACTTAACCACTATAGTGTCTCGTATTATCGTGTTTCCTTCGCCCACGCTTGCGTATAGGAACATCGTAGCATAATGTTCCACAGAATTTATTCTTGCGCTAGTTGGTGTGTACGCTTGCTAAACATGTTTTCTTTTTTCCTGGCGCAAAGTACGGAACATGAAGAAAGGGGATGTGTGGGAAAGTCCGTGTAAGATGGGCGAGGAATACGCAATTTTTTGTCGTATTAACGCATTGTAAACAGTCAGCATGGATGATACTGATCCGCCCCATGATGTGCCTGCGAGTCTGCAAAGTACAGTCACTATGGCATTGACCTCGTTTTCGAGTTTTTTTATGTGGGGTGTCCAGGATAACTGCCTATCAAGTAATATGCCAAGGAATCGATGCTGTGTGACTTCAAAGACTTTTAGCTAGAGGACTACGCCTATGTCTAGGAGTTCCACGAGCGACTTCTAGTTCTCTTGTAATAGCTGAGGCTCGCCAATCACCAGTTCCAGTTATGCAAACTACAGAAACATGCCGACATTATTTCCGTCTTCAAACCCAGCATAAAAACCACCCATTGGCTCTAGACATAATGAAACGAGATAAAAGTTATGTTCATATAGAAATTCGAGGAAATCTTCACATATTGCCAAGAAATGAATTTTGGAACTCAGACGTCGAATATCTTCCATGGCTGCTTGCACTTCCAAAAATCGAACTGTCAGTAGACGAGATATTCAGAAAAAGAGACATGTTCATTCAAGCTGCTCAACAGCTAGCACTTTACCAGATATATATGCGGTATTCAGGATACACACACGTCTATACAGATGGCTCCAGTACATCAACCTCTTCAACTTCATCATTCATTATACCGCACCGCAACAAACAAGAATCATTTAAGTTATCTCGTGCGACTTCGTCCACAACTGCTGAACTGTTCGCAATCTTATGTGCGATAAAATTTATATTGTCAGTAAGAGATGCGCAAAAAGGGGTAATTTTCATCGATTCACAGGCGGCTCTAACATCACTCTGCAGCACAAAAGGGAAAACATTCAGGGATAGTATAATATACGAGACACTTAAATCCTCACAAAGGCAAGCGCAGCGAAACATGCAATAGCAATTCAGTGGATACCAGGGCATTGTAACATTCCTGGCAACAGAGCAGCCGATGAAGCAGCACGACAAGCACACCTCAAAGATGATGTGGTTCCGCTCCCAATATCGAAAAATGAGTTACGTTGCATTATAAGGACAACGTCTTTCAATATGTGTAGAAACACTTGGTTTGACCAGAATTCCAAGAGCTCGGACTTATATTGATCCATTCACTGAATTCAAATTTTTGTTATCATTAGACAGAACTATAGAAACCCTTATTCATCGATTAAGGCTAGGCACTGCCTACACAAAGCATTTCTTACACAGAATTGGCCGTGCGGAAACCCCCGAATGGGATTGTGGATTTGTAGACGGAGATATATATCACCTCCTTCTAGAATGCCCACGTCACGACACACCAACATGCCGACTTAAATCAACCCTTATTAAATTAGACCGCAGACCTTTCAGTTTAAAGAAACTTTTGGGTCCTTGGCCAACAACGTCTTTGCAGAAGAGCGCTTTAAAAGCACTAAAGACTTTTCTTGAAGACAGCGGCACTGTCGGACATTATTAGCGCTTTCATTGTTCCCTTCAGTTCAATGTCACTGTATACATTCATCTGTTTGTGAATTATATTATGTTGACTGTTCTGTTGTGACTGTTTGTGATAATGCATTTACACGATCTATGTACCACCCGCTGACTAGACAATGTGTTAATAGGCGACAGTATCGTTTGTACTTTTGAGACTTTCATCTACATAAGTGTGGAGACATTTACCTTGTATATTGTATGTACCATGCGTTTATTACGTCATAGTCTTTCTGTGAGAACGTTGCGTGATAAGTCCTGGTGCTTCCGTGAAAATATTATTTCATATGTAATCTTGAACCCTGTATGTTATATGATGAAACCATTCAAGAGATAAGGAGTAGCCGGTGCCTTAAATTGTGCGTCAACATCTCCTTATATCATATCAATAAAAAAAGAAAAAAAGAAAGGGGACAGGTAAGAGGAGCGCCAACTCTGTATGTTCTGTCTGGCATTCCTCTGTCTCCTACCTGTCCCCTCCCCTTTTTTTTTTCATGTCCCGCACTTTGAGCTAGAAACAACATGTTTAGCAAGCAAAATGTTCAATGACATCAGCCACGAAGAAGTTTCGCCTGTATCGCATTCTAAGCAGTCGTGGTTTTAAAGAAAGGATGTGGCGCTTTGGTTAATTCGCGCAGCTTTTATGCCTTGACACAGCCGTGTGTCCAGGAACGTTTTTGTATAGAACTCCCTAGGAGCTTTCAATGTTTATTGGAGTGCTCCATGCTGTGTCATCTCCTTGCAGTGTACCCAGCGTACACCCAGGCACTGAACAGGACCGGCCGGCCGATAGTCTTTTCCTGCAGCTGGCCAGCCTACCAGGTCGATCTCGGAATGAGGGTACGTAAAGTATGGTTACTATGTAATGCAGTACACAGTACATGAGGAGTTCAGAACTGCACTTGTAGCAGTACTGGCGTGAGTACTCTTGTTGGCGTTTTTTTTTTATGTTCCAGTGCCCAGTGCCTTGTCGCTGCACTTAAACAGGAATGTACGCTCTGCGGCGCACCTAGAGCTAACTTCCATCACATTATGTTCTTATGCCCTGAGCTCCAGCCACCCTCTGAGTGGCAACTCACCGACGTCGAGGGATGGGAGACCGCGGTGTCTAGCTCCAACCCAGCCGACCAAATACGGCTGGTGGACTGGGCTCTGAGGGTCGCCGAGGGCCACAAACTCCCGGACACCCTACGCGCTCCTGAGCCCCCTCACAAGTAATATTGTAAAAAGGCTCAAGCAATAAATGTTTACCACCACCACCTTCTTTAAGCAACATGAATGCACGAGGGTTGGCGCACCTTTGTTTCACTGGGATTATGTAAAAAAAAAGTTAGATACTTTCGGTGCGATTGTGTTATGTGGAATTACGGATTTTTATTCTGTGACTTATACATCCAGTTTGCCAAGCTGAACCATGAAGATATATTCTTGTTTATCCCTTATTCAATCTGTTCGGCAGTGCCAAACAAAAAGACCCCAGTTACTGTTAAAGTTCATGAAAGCCGTGCCATATGTGACAACATATGCTGAACAAAACCAGGTCCCGTTATAAAGGGTAGGCCAAACCCATTCTCAAAAGTCCTAGAGATCGGCCCTCTGATCGAAAGCGACAGCCTCCGAGAATGCCGTAGGGCCCGTTTCCGGCGCGGCGTTTGCTTCGCACAGTTAGATCATACGCGCCAGAACCACGGCTGATATACGCTTGTTTTCTATTATACTAATGAGTGAGAACATCGAGTGCAGTGGCATTTAATGTTGAACGCGGCAAGATTGAATGCAGCACTGAATGCAGAAGAGCATGATGTGAAAGCATCATGCGACGGCCAGTGGACACACCCACGTCGCGCCGATAGATGCGTTCGGAATGCGCTACACGTAGTTCTCGCTGAAGAGGAAGATTCAGCTCTACTTCGCATTTAAATATGTCAGACACGGATAACTGTCCTCATTAGGCAACTGCTGACATGAAGTTTGACTTGGTAATTCACGCTATACGTAACATTTTACTTGGGATTCGTGAACTCTGCAAAAGTATTCTTCACGATGTGGCAGCCTCCTGTCATATTATAAAGAACTATAAGACTATTTTGTCTGCTTTCGAAGCACAGACATAATTTACTCAGTCCTGGAATCACATTCTGTTCTTCTATGCTGCGGAATTATAAACTCGATGGGACTTCTTTGTATATTATTTGGCAAGTTTTCTTATCTTTTTTTTTGACAGAAACAGATATGAATGGGGACGCTTCCAACGGCCACTATAATATGATTTATTATTTATTTAATTTTTGCATGCAACAATATTCCTTCAAGTAGCTGCAGCGATTGCCTATTGATGTAATTGACGATCTTCATATGCGGTTATCAATTTAAGGGTACCTGAGCTAAAGCTTCCCCCTCTCGTAAATATAGCGAATTGTTGTATTTATCCCGCCGTTGTTGCTTATAGGCTTTGACGTCGCGCTCGTAAAAAAAAAAAAAAAAATTCTGGCGTTTCACGTGCCATAACCACGATATGATTATGAGGCATGCCGTAGTGAAGGACTCCAGAAATTTCGACCACCTGGGGTTCCTTAACGTGCCCCCAATGCACGGGACACGGGCATTTTTGGAGTTCACCCACATCGAAATGCGGCCGCCACGGCAGGGATTCGATCCCGTGATCCCGTGCTTAGCAGCGCAACCTGCCGCGGTGGCTTAGCGGCTATGGTGTTGCTCTGCAATTTTAATTGTTGCATGTCTATAATGAAAGCGAAGTTAGGCTGGGGCGACAAGCCCAGGCCGAGTCCGTAAAGAGAGTGAATGACTATGTTGCTAGCGCTTGAGCTTGTTGAAAGTCCAGCATGTGTGCTGTCGTGCTGTTTTCTATTGTGTATGTGTACATGCGGCGCTGGCGAACATCACAGCCCTGAGCCCGCTTGCTTTGAATGCAGCCAAACTACCGCGCCATCGCCCGCTCCTGCAACTTATGGCGCTACTACGACGACATCTCGGATTCGTGGGAGAGCGTGCTTTCCATCCTGGACTACTACGCCTCCGTTCAGGACACGCTAATCCGTGCATCTGGACCAGGACGATGGAGTGACCCGGACATGGTGCGGCCTTATAACTATGCGTCCTTATAAATTCAATGTCCCACAGCGGTGTTTCAGCACTTAGCTCTTCGATCGCAGAGAAGCCCACAGATAACATTATTTCACCGGACTATCCCGTCGTTTCCAGTTCGGTAGCGAAATTAGACCTACCGACACACTTAGTTGATTCCCTGCAAGAAATAATTACAATGGCCAAAATTAGGAACTTATTCTCAAACATATAAGCTTCGGCGACAGCTTAACTTTTGCTCGGCGTGTCACATTCAACGCTACGCATCCTTGAGAGAGCCCGTACATACATACAGCCTTCGTAGGCATGACTATTATGTTACCTGTCCACCAAATGCATTTGAAAGCGTCGCGGTGCAAAATTAGCGCTGGTGTGAAGTGTACTAAGCCGATAGTTTCTTTCGCCACAACATTTTCCACCGGTTTAGCCCTATGTTTAACTAAGACCTGCGAGTGTATATTAATCTCATTGCTAGCGCGCATTGAACCCCCACAACCTCTGCGCAATCTACGAGTGAAGTTAAATGAAGTATTATATTTCCCCTTTATTACAGAAGAGGAAGCCGCGGGGCTAAAGGCTGAAAGTCCTGACGGACGTCTCGGCTCCCTTGTACAGTTTGCTCATAATAGGTCACAATAGATGTCATATACCGTACCTTGTTCTTGGAGGCGCGTCATGGAAGACAAGGTACATGCATCAGCAAGTTTTCGAGACATAGGTGTGCCGCATCTACCACGACAGTTCTCAGTTTTCATATAGACTTGCTTCGAATGAACTTACGATTAGGAACTTACGAGGTGCCACCGTCTGAAAGTTTGCAGAGTACTCAAGCCACTCTACTCACAATCGGTGCAGCCACTCGGCTCAGAGACGGCGCTCACGAGATGCATGATTGCCGCAAGTCTCTCTGCACGCTAAGCTGAGCAGACCCGGCGTACGCTTCAGGACTGCCACGTATACATGTGCGGCCTAAATACGCATCAGTGAATCACGAAGTGTTATAGGTTGTTTTGCCGGCTTATATTGAACTGTATATTGAACTCGCCGAGAAATAAAAATATGATTCAAATGCAGGCCGACCCATATCTTTTTAGAAAAATCGAAAAGTTTGAACATGGATGGCCTCTTTGTTTACCGTAAGCTTGGCTACTAAACCTCGCCAGTCGATGCCACAAGCTGCATGCTCGTCCACGGCACCCCAAACAACGTCGTCCTTGCTACCGTCTAGTGCACTGGATATGCAGCATTTCTTAGAGCGAGTCTGGATAATCTCCAGACTGACATTACGGCATGCGCGACGAAAAAAGAAAAAGGTCTGCCGATATATGAATAACTACGGTATTTTTCATTTTCCCTGCCACACCGGAATCTCATTTTTACAGCTCATCATCGGCAACTACGGCCTCAGCTACGACCAGAGCAAGGCCCAGATGGCGCTGTGGGCCATCTTGGCAGCCCCGCTTTTCATGTCCGTTGACCTTAGGACCATCCGACCAGAGTTCAAGGAAATTCTGCTCAACAGACAGATCATTGCCGTCAACCAGGACCCGCTCGGCAAGATGGGAAGACGGATCGTGTCGGTAAGCAAAGACCTTCCCGAAAGACTGTTCCTCAGCGCCATGTGTGCGGAGAAGTTCCATCTAGGCAATATTTTTTTACTTTACAGAAAAAGAAATGTTACGTGCAAGAGTAATACATTTTTCCGCGCGTTTGGAGGACTAACTTGTCGAATTTCGTGCGAGCCACAGAATTTATAGCAAATAAGTGTGCTTACGTATTGACTGACTAACTGATTGGCTGACGGGCTGTAATCTTGCTGGTAAATCATGCCCCCTACAATTGTTTGTGTAAAAGTAAAAAAAAAAAATGTACGCGAGAGTTTTTGTATTCCCAAACCATTGCAACACAGCCGCCGCGGCCAGGGATCGAACCTGAGTCATTGTCTTCAGCAGCAGGTCGGCATAGCTGTTGAGGCATTGCAGTGGCTAAACTCAATATAGTCTAGAGAACCATGATTCTGGGTGAGACGTTGTTACGACTTTGCACCGGTGCCACCACTATTACGACTTTGAGGTGGTCCCGTAGCGGTCGTCACCCGTTTCGTGACAGAGCGTTGGTAGCGAAGACTCCGAGTCAGGCGTCGGTGAGAATAACAAAAGGGACTTTATACACTATGTACAGGTCATTATACAGGACATGATCGGATCGGCACTGGGGCCGAGAGCTCACAGCAAACGCGACTGTTCCCGCATGGCGACGTCCGGCGAAAACGCGTGACACATCTCACTCCAGTCAAGAGCGGCACTGGCTCCCGGTGGGTCGGCGGATCCGCTTTTCCAGGCGCGGCCTCGCGGCTTATAATGCCCCGAGAAACCATTGTCACTCCAACGGCCCAATACAAAGCCAGCACTCGACGGTCGTCCGAGAGGTCCAACCAGCGACCGCGCTGGCCACCCGGTTCAAAGTTCGCGCGCGCGGTGACCTCCAGGCAAAAGGATGTGCGGCGCCGGGCTGTCTGGCACTTGGTTGCACGTTTGGACATGTCGCTCGCCGATGCTTCTCCGCAGGACACCGCTGCCTGACGGCTCAGCATCTTGACTTGTCAAGGGAAATTAGGGCGCTGTGCCTTTCGGCGCAGCCCCGGGTTTGTCCAAAGGGCGCTTGCAGGATAAATTCTGCATCTTGTAGATTCGGAATCCGGGCTGGTGGTAATGGCACAACAACGTGCAACTTTGTGTACGCTTTAAAAGATCATTAACACTTAGTCTTTCAGAGTCATTTTTGTCATTATGGAGAGTATGCTTCAATGTTGCCATTAAGGCACATCCCTTGGTAAACGCATGTCATATAATACACATCAGTAGATCAGCCGAAAAGCTTAGACAAACGCAAGATTTGCGCTCGCGTGAGCCATTCTTGCGTGTGGCACAACGTGTTCTTTGTGCATATCCATGGCGGGCGCTGCGATTCTGCACGTCTATATCGCGTGCCCTGGATGGCGCTCAGCGTCAACGCATAATAGTCACTGAAAACGTTTCCCGTTAATCTAGCGCATCAGGGGCCCTGAGCAATTACTGTCCATGTTTCATGAAGTGAGCACTGACGTTTTCGTATGAATGTTTTGTGGGGTTTTCCATTTCCCCTTCTTGCGATTATTTTCCCTTTCTCTGGCTACGTCGTCAGGCACAGAATAAACGCGCAGTGGACAATCTTAGCACGCAGCGTGTCTTCCAGTCCCTCACTCCAGGTTTTTGCGCTTTCTTCCGGAGTATGCAACGTGTGGTGTGTCATGTTCTTGCTCATGGCGCTCTAGCGCCGTGCTGCAAAGCAAATGAAGATTAATAGCAAAGTAGATAGTAGGTTCAGGACACCAAGCTGAAGACCATGTGGCTTACCTGTCCAGGTAACCCATATTTCTCACAAATATTGTTCTTCAAACAAAACAACAACGCAACTATACGTTTTCTTCGCTTCAAAGCGCACAACTCAAGTGATCTAGGCAGAAGCGTCGACGTTTTGGCTATCGAGTGGGACTTAATGTTGACTGCACACTTGTAGGTGTATTAGCAACAATGATGTCCTGGCACCTTCACTTGCAATTACGCTCGCACAGCGAAAAGCGCTGTGCTTGTTGCTTATAGGCTTCATTAAATTATGGTGTTTTACGTGCCAAAACCACTCTCTGATTATGAGGCACGCCGTAGTGGAGGACTCCAGAAATTTCGACCACCTCGGGTTCTTTAACGTGCACCTAAATCTAAGTACACGGGTGTTTTCGCACTTCGCCCCCATAGAAATGCGGCCGCCGTGGCCGGGATTCGGTCCCGCGACCTCGTGCTCAGCAGCCTAACACCATAGCCACTGAGCAACCACGGCGGGTTATAGGCTTCATTCACAAACTCGTGTGGGAAAGCTGGACAAAAACATTCATGAAGTAGCGAAAAAGTTCACAATAAATTTAACATAGTGCTCCAGATGCAAAGCAGGTCCTTGCTGTACTTCACCATGAACACTTCCTTATTGCGTTAGTTTCCCTTCCAACACTTACGATATGTCATCACATGTGTGGTACAGGGACGCCATGAATACCTGAAACGTTCATGTATGTATATTTGTATGTAACTGCTTGCGCACTGTTAACAATGTATTACTGCAGGCAATTCAAGATTCTTGTTCGACGCCGACTACGACAGCTAAAATCTGCACTTTCGAGTCACGGTAACTTCCACTTTACTTTGGCCAGTTGTCAGACTCGCCGCACACTGGTCGTTCTCTTCAGCTTTTTGCCCCTTCTTGAAATGAACACTGAGACACGTTATCACTTGAACTGAATGTGTTCTTTACCCTCCCCCTTTTTCAAACATTCGCAGGTCAATGGTATCGAAGTGTGGGCGCGACCGGTGACGCCGGTGACCGACGAAGGCTTCCCCTCCGCGGCCATCGTGTTATTCAACCGTCGGCACATCGGCGGTCCCGTCCAGGTCACCCTGCAGCTGACCAGCATCGGCCTCAACTACCCCCACGGCTACAAGGTGTGGGACCTGTACGACCCACAAGCGCGCCCGGTTGTCTTCAAGCCGTTCGACGACATCCCGGCGACCGTCAACCCGTCCGGAGTAGTGATGCTCAGGGCCGAGCCAGTGCCCGCCCCCAGACCTCCACCGCAGCAGCAGCCATCTGGAACCACGGCTGAAGGCGGAGGCAATGTGGGCGTCGTAGTCACGAAGGGAGGCGCTAAAGGCGGTGTTGGAGTCAAGGGGGGTGCGAGCGGCGTCACAGGTGGCGTAGGCGGAGGAGAACTAGGCATCACCGGCGGCGGCGGTGGCGGCGGCGGAGCCATTGGTATTGGAGGAGGAGCAGGCGCCACTGAGATGATGGGAGTAGGACTCGGAGGTAGGGCTGGTGCCGGTGGAGCCAGCGGTGGTGGAGCCAGCGGAGCCGGTGGTGCAGTCGGCGGGGGTACGGGTATGGGAGGGGGACCTGGTGGTGGCGCAGGTGGTGGTGCAGGTGGAGGCGCTCCCGGGTTAGGTGCAGCCATTGGTAATGTAATCGAGGGGGCCGCGTCGACCGCAGCCAATAAGGTAGAAGAGGTCCTTTCTGTGAGTGGTGCCAAGGGTGGAGCAGGTATCACGGGAACTAAGGGAACTAAGGGGGCTTAATTACCAGAGCGTTCAACCGATATATTATAGCGCGAACCCATCGACACGTAAACAGATGAAGAACTTTTGATTTAGTCTAGACAGGAGAATTCTGACGCGTTTCTTAACCAAGGCGCACTAAATGTGGGCCTTTGAATGTGTCTTCTCTTACAAAAAAGAAATAAAATGCGTCCCAGAAGAATCATAAAAGCTAAAAATTCTGGCATTGTTACGTTCTGCCACTAGCGTGGATCACGTACAGCTATTAGCCAATAAAGACAACAAAGGTTTCTTGTTTCCTGTGACTTTTCGCTCCTTTTGTGATATTGCTGTCAGTGTTAAAACATGGTATACACTTTCAAGGAAACTGACCTGAGGCAGATAAAGAGGTTGGCCGCTGAGTATCAAATACAGATTAATAACAATGTTAGCAAAACTACGCTAGGCTTAGTAAAGGAAAGGGAAAGCGCGAGAGAGAGAAAGAAAGAGATATGAAAGGGGGGAGGTTGGAAACATTCCGCGACCGAAATGGCAAATATTCTCCACGGCATGACTAGGAAAACCACATGGCATATAACTTGCACACAAAAACCAGACGGCACGCCAATTTATGTAGAATGTAAGTTGGCCTTTTGATCCACTTTCCTTTTTAATTTGCGCTTGGGGCTTTCTCGAATAATAGAAAAGAGAGAAGGATAAATGTAATTTCTTTCAGTGCATGCTGCATTTCTAGACCTCGTCACATACCACATCTGTGGCTCTACGTCCACATAGCGACATGTTCAGGCTTCGCTGTCATTATTTGCCTAGTGGAGTCTTTCAAAAACAGAATAAGAGATTCATAATGGTAACAGCGCGAACAAAACGACGACGGAGTGAAAGGACACAGGGCGAGCGCTGCCTCACAAGTAAGTTTACTGAAACAAACACACCAAGGAATATAAGCTACACAGGTGATCACATGGTCAATGGACGAACGCACAACCAAGCCGCGTGGATACAGAGCATAGAGATGCCTGCCAGCCACTTGCTCCATGCTAATGGGGTCGCTGTTTTTCATGAACCACTTCATCATCTCACTAACATAATCTTACCTAGCTTTGTGGTCGTTATGTCTTCTACATTACTTTCGCCGCCTTTCATAGCCTATAATCTTGTTCCCTCTTGCCAACAAAATAGAACTTCACACCCTTCGTGCCGATGAAGTGCGCGGGCTTATACTAATATCGTCAGCAAATCAATTATATGAGTTATTTATGGCAGGGACTGACTACAGTGAACCAGCCAGCCAAAGCCCATTGAGCTTCATTGGTAGAATATGGTATGCAGCGTGTAACTTAACAACAATGTAACAAATGTACACTCAAAATTAATCAGTACACATTTCTTTCAGGAATTTTCGCGTAACGCAGGCAATTTTTCGGTGCCGCAAATTCGGCAGAGGGAACACTCGGAGAGAAATAACTAAAGACAAAGCATAGTAAACCTACAACGACTTTGTTTTCAGAGAAAAAGAACATACTCTGAATAGGTTTGACTATTGTCTGAGACATGGATAGCATAAGTACAAAGTCTGACATTATTTGAATCGAGCCAAGTTCTCAGATAAACTGAAATGAACCTATTAAAAAAGCGAGCTACCCTTGCTTGACTATTTCTGCACGCGTGGCTCTGTTTTAAGGGCTTGCTTCGCGAGTGCTTTTCGGCTTGTTCGGGCAAGTTTACTTTGCCGCCATGTTCTCGACCCTCAGCTCCAAACGGGTCATGAATCTGCTCTCGATTCTGGTTGTAGCAATTTACTGGTGTTCTTCGCTGTATTGGATATGTTTGAGACTCTTGAAGGCGCCATGAGAAAAGAAGCGCCGTCGGGGATGGCAGAAAACTAGGTGAGCTGACCAAATAAGGAAATTCATAGGTGCAAGTTGGAAACGCTTGTTGCAGAACAGGGATAATTGGAGATCGCAGGGAGAGGCCTTCTTCCTGCAGTGGACACACAATAGGCTGCTGTAGCTGATGATGAGACACTAGAGGCTTCTTTTTTCTATAACAAAGATGTTACAAATCAGAGCAATCAATGCCACGCTTCCTTCACGACTATGTTGCAAAGTTTCTTATGGCACGTGCACGTTTTATAAGTTCTCTCACCGGCACACACAAAAGATTCTTCGTGAGCGTGAAATCAAGTTTGTAATGAGCTGGCGTTTAGAGCTTGCAATATAGATTGCAACACAAGTAAAACTAAGGTGAAACCCCTTTGCACAACCCTTGAAAACGCCGAGGAGGACCTTCCCTGCATGCTCCAGGAAGCGATACGGGGAGCTGGCATAGCGGCTTGACCGGAAAGACAGTTCTCTATTATTTAGCCGCGCTGTCTTTCTTTATTTTTAAGCTAACTAACGCTTTCAGATGTACGAGGGCACCCTGTTGAAACGGCGCGCTTGTATTTCCGTCCTGTAAACTCCACTTGCTGTTCAAAGGAACCGTCCTTGCATGTGCTGAAACCTTTGTCGGTCGGAGCAAACTTCATTACTTTGCGCCCGAGAGTGTTGCAAGTGGGCACATTTGGGAGGAGTGAATCTTCGATGCGGAACTCTGCTAATTAACGCTACAAGAATGCAGCGACTGCGCTGCAGCAACTGAGGATGGAAGCAAAGAGAAATGCGCCAACAAACTGAGGACAAATAATTTTAGCGGCGCCGTGCACTCGGGAGAGCTAAGGCTTAAAAAGAAAGAAACAGGACTGCGCTACGCAGAAGCATGGTCCCACAATAACACGGCCGTCCTGTTCCTACACGCACGAAATGAAACCCGTACTGTATGCGACTTCCTGCGAAACCTATACAGTGTTTGCAAGATTGCCAGCGCGAGAGTAAGTTTATGAGCGCATTCTTGTCGTGCGTTCAATATCCAAAGTGAAAAAAAAAATACATGGAGCATGGGCGTTTGTCTTACACGCTTCATTTTCTGCGTTTCAGGGCCCTATAAATGTCTTACAGCAATTTTCATGCATTCATCAACGCCGCTTTGTTTGAAAAGCGAAAAAACAAATATGCAGCTCTACTTCACCTTTCTTCTTTGCTTCCTTTCCCACAAATTCCGAGAAGCGAAAAGCGTATCCATCTGTTTTGCCACTCCTGCTAATGGCTTGAAGTTTCCTTGGCATTTTACCCTTTATGTAGAGGTGCGCGAATATCTAAATTCTCCAATAGGAATCAAATACGAATACTTAGCTTCGCACGTCGAATGGAATATCGTATGATTTAATGGATTAGCATTTATCAGCATGTTGTGCTATTTTAACATGTTGGATGATCGAAATTACATTCTCAATGCTAAACAATTAGTCTAGTAAGCCGTTATACTAAAATATCATAAATTTTGCTCATGTTAACCGAGTGATTCCACCTCGCTGTCTGTTCTCATCTGCCTGTGCCATGTTATACAACATCAAATGCCCGTAAACTCAGAGAAATTTGACCCTGTGTCAAATTCTCAGCTTAGTCAGCTCAGATTGGGGATGGCTTTACCGCATGACTTTACTGTTCAGTTGCTAAGCGTGCTTTACAGGCGAACGCCAGCAGCACGATATTATCACAAAATTCAGCATTAGGTCAGGCACACGCATCCCGATATCTTTGGAGCGGCCGCTTCGTTATCACGCGGTGATCATGTGCTCGCTCACGGAGGGTAGCGGGAAGAGGACACGTTTCGCCACCCCCGCTGCTCTTCGCGCGTGGCTCCGACGCTGCAACCTCCTTTCCTTCCCTCCTTTCCCTTTCTTGGAACCGGGGAGACTCCCTCTCCGCCGCTCGAGGAGAAACGCTATTCCCTCGATGCGTCTTTGTCTTGAGGAGCTTGCGACTGGCCGCATCTCCATTCAGCCGCTGAGACCGCCGCACGCCTCCCCCTGCAGCGCTCGGTCTTCGTGCGCGACTGACCGCCCTAGAGCCCGAGCGCGGATCCACTCTGGGTGAGGTGAACACTTATCAGCCTTTGTGTGGTTCCCATGTTGTGCGATTTTTCTCCTCAGACGTGAGGAACCCTCCGCCGCTGTGGTTTTGTATTGTTTGTGATTGTTTGCTGTTGTCTGCCTTTGTTGGTACATATGTAACTATAAGGTGAATGAACACCTTAAGTAAAAGACTCCCCCCTGTTCCACTGGCCTGAACCCGCTGGGGTCTTAACTCACTGCGAATCGCGGGTTAGGGGCCACAGCTCTGACTGTTAGGGCTGCTGCGAAAGTGCTAGCGAGCGACTGCCGCTCCGCCGGCGCGGTGCGATCCAGAGAAGGGTCAGGTGCGCACGCGCGAACTTGCGTAACACCTCTCTAACACATATTCTTAGATTAGATAGAAGCAGACGCTAAGAACCGTGTTTGCTACGGCACAGCCAGCAATATATTCGATTTGTTTCGAATGTTCGTAACAGCCAAATAATCGAAAAATTTCGGATACCTTTCGAATATAGCTTTCGTAATCGCAAATGAAGGTACCAGAACATCATGGTGGCTAATACACCTACAAGTGCTCAGTCAACATAAAGTATCCCTACATTGACAATAACGTCGACGCTTCTACCGAGATCACGGTTGGATAGCCTTCGAATCGAATACGAATATTAAAAATATAGTATTCGATACGCACGCGAGTAGTGTCGCAACGGAATACCCCGAAACAGCGGAAGAGGTAGCGATTGCGCTTGCGCTTACCGACCACCTCTGCGAGGTAGTTTTTAGCGACTCACAATCCGCAGTTCGCAACTAAGCGCGGGGGCGCATTTCCTCCGAAGCTCTCCAGATTCTAAGGAAAGCTGGTCGACAGCACTTCGATAACACCGCGATCATATGGTTTCCAGCGCACGTCGGCACCCGACCGATGAGGGCCTCATTAACTTGAACGAGGTAGCACACCGCTCTGCGCGAGAACTGACCCGCCGCGCAGAAACGGAGACCGCCTCTTCGAGTTCGGAACTCCTGGTTCAAAACACGCGAGCACACCTGGTCAGGTACAATGACATCACCAAGCACTACCAGCTAGGCAGGCGGTTGCTGCCCCCACCTCACCCCATGCTGAAACGTCGCCAGGCAGTCATCTGGCGACAATTGCAAACACAAACATTCCCCAGTCCGGTGCGATTGCAGCTCATTTTCCCCGCGCAATACCCGACTGCTCTTTGCAAATTATGTCAGGAAAATAGAGCGACGCTGTCACACATGTGGGAGTGTCGGGTTACATCAGCTACAATGGCAGTAGCTCCGGAGGCTCTTACACCGCAGTCCCGGTCGATCTCGACTTGGAGACTGAACAGGAATACAGTATGGTCAAGGTCCTGCCACTTAAGCGCCGTGACCCGTCAATACATATTCTTAACATATACTCCCCCCCCCCCCCCCCCCCCCCGCACGAGCAGCGCCTAACTTTCAGCGAAATCGCCTACCGCGCGCTTAAATTGGCTGACAAGGTCCATCTCGTGATTGTTGGGGTCACTTCAATGCTCCCAGCGTTCATTTGGGATACCACTTTGAGCAGGCCAGAGGACGCAAACTGGCAGAGTTAATCTCCACACTTCGTCTTACGCTGCTCACAGATCCGGCATGTCCCACACGCGTGAGCAATTCGGTAACCTGTGACACGTGCCCTGGCCTGTCTCTCGTTAAGAACGCTAAAGATGCCGCCTGGGAGAACCTGGGAGACTCTTTTGGTAGCGATCACGTCCTTCTGCGGATCACTCTTCTGGCGAAGGCGGCTGGCAAAAAAATGGGGCAAGGCCAAATTGACCGATTGACATAAGTTTAGCACGCAGGAGGTACCTTCCGTGCTCTTTTCCGGCGGCTATGCGGAGTGGGCAAAGCAAATATATACAATACAGCAACAACACGTTACGACACTTCAGACTTCCAAAGACATCCTCGCAGTGGAAAGTCACCTAATACACCTGTGGGAGGCGCGCCGCGTCTTACCAAATGGTGGAAGAAGCAAAAGCTCAATCGCAAGCTTAAGGCTCGCATTATCTAACTCACGGAGCAGGCCGCAGCGTATGCTGGCCAGCTTGCTGGCAGATAGAGAGGTGCAATTCGGCAGCGCGTCAGATGAGCTCGAGAGGCACGTGGCGCCTCCTTCGCAGCCTCATTGACCCCATTCAGATGAGAGGGGAGACGCAACAACTCCTGCGGGCTTTGCACGGGCACCAAGGCACCACAGCTCAACCAGGGGACACGCTGTGGGACAGGTATTTCTGTCCCATAGAGGACGCGATTGGGCCCGAGTACAAGTACGCGGGCAAGCCTAATCCATACAATGATGCCCCCTTTTACATTCCACGACCTTAGGGCAGCCTTAGCTAAGATGCGCAGAGGTACGGCTCCGGGTCGAGATCGCATAACAATGAAACTATTGGCGAATCTTCTGGACTCGGCCTGCCTCTACTTGCTAGAGTACATTACTCAGATCTGGAACGGGCGTCCACTCCCTCCCGATTGGAAGACCTCCTTGGTCACTTTCATTCCTAAGCCAGGTGAGACCGTAAATACTGACAACCTGAGGCCCATCTCACTGACTTCTATCCATCAAAGACTCAGCACGCAATCCACTATCGCCAAACTCAAAGGAACTCAAACTCAAAGGCATAGGAGAAAAGGTCGGACGTATGATTCACCGCGTTTTTAACAAACGCGGCAGGTTGCGATGGACGGAGGCGCTTCGGCTCGCCCATGCCTTCATAACCAGCAGGATCTTATACTCCATGCCCTACCTTCGCCCTACAAAACAACACGACGAACGCATCGACGCCATCATTAGGGAGGCTACAAAGCGAGCTTTGCACCTCCCGTAGTCTACCTGCAACGTTAAGAGTTCGGCTCGATAGGGGTGCTCAACTCCTACCAGGAGTTGAAGGAGGCCCACCTTGTCGATCAATACACGCGACTTTCGCAGACGGTGTCCGGGCGCCGCCTGCTAGACCGCTTGCAGATACAACACGAATGCATTCCAGAGTAGACATGCAGGCTCCCCGAGCTATGGCGTCACAAGCTCTGGGTTCCTCCACTCCCGCAGAACACGGACACGCAGACACATGAAGGCAGACGAAAGGCGCGCGCTCAGGCCCTCGAACACCAATAGGGATCCAAGCAGAGTGTATACTGCGTTGATGTGGCAGGGCCGTAACCCACTGGATTCTACACGGCCTCCGTAGTTCACCAGGATCAACGAGTTAACGGGCTCTCCTATCGAGCTTTCAACTCCGCGCCGGCCGAGGAGGTAGCTATAGCGCTTGCAGCCTCGGACCCGCATTCGAAGGCAATCATCACAGATTCGCGCAGAGCCTGTGAGCACTACCTGGAGGGCGAGGTCTTACTTTTATCCTACCGCATTCTTAGTGGAATCGGTCCTCTCACCCAAACGTATCATTTGGACTCCGGGCCAACAGGACCTTAGAGGTAACGATGCTGCGGCTGCTGCCGCCCAAGCGCTTATCCCACCGGGCACCTCAACCAGACTCTTCAGGCTCAGAGATTAGACAACCGCTTCTTCGGTTCAGGATTGCGAACGTCATCGGCTTTTCCCGGTCCCTGCTAAGGGCCTGAGTAAGGCCGATGAACGAGCCTTGAGGCGCTTGCAGACCAACACCATGTTGTGTCCTGCAATAGTGAAACATTTTGACCCGAAAGCTGATGGCCGATAACTTTCTCCAAGTCAACAAGTCCCCAATAATTTTCACAAGGTGTGAGCATGTCAGATGAATCCTTCCCTTCCTCCTAACCCTTCCCCACTAGAGAAGCGTGGGAGGAAGCCCTACTCAATTGTTCGGCGCCGGAGTCTCAAAGGGCTCTAGTCCAACGGCCGCTGGCCGCGTCCAGTGGGGTCCCAGACTAAGGACTCCACCTATGTAAAGGGCCATTTTTTGCCTGCAAAAAAAGTGTGTGCGTGTGCGTGTGTGCGTGTGTGCGTGTGTGCGTGTGTGCGTGTGCGTGTGCGTGCGTGTGCGCGCGCTCGCTCGCTCGCTCGCTCGCTTTCGGCGAAGAGCCGAAGGTGCGTCGATTAGGTAAATTAGGCACAACTAGTCAGACGCGTTAGCCGCTCCTACGTGGCACAAGCGTGCGGTGCACGTGTTGTGTACTGAGTTGTTCATGACACTTGCATCGTACACTGATGGCCTAGGGTTGTTTAGATGTGGCTCATTGAATGTATACGTTGCAATGTATACATTGATCGTGAGTTTGAAAGTTGCCGAAATTACGTATATCTACATCGCTTCTGAGGCAGCCATTTTATTCTAGCGCCGTGCTGACAGAACAAGTCAATGCATCTAATAGTGTACAGATGAAGATGGTGATGGAGCGTCTGTGGCAAAAAGTTCACTAGGGACAGATGAGAAGCCCGCAGCATAAACTCAGCTGTGCAAAATTTGAGTGTGCCCGTGATAAGCCTTCCTTAAACATACTCACTTTTCGTCGACTTGTTTATTCTCTGTCTTTCCACCTATGCTTTTGTATTCGTCACAACGATCTAACCCCAACAGCTTGAGCGTAAGGGCTCCGTGTAAAAGGCTTTGCAACGGAAATTAACTTCCTTGCTTCCTTTCTTTCTCCTAAACAATAAGTTAGGCATTACTATAAGGATGACAAAGCTTGTGATCATTCGACGAGGTGTTACACGTGCACCGCGATCCCGGCTATATCGATCCGTTTGAGGCCCATATGAGAACCATCTCTCCTTACTGCTGACCGATCGGAAACCTGATGCTGCCCACAACACTGCGGGCCGCTTCGAGCACGTCGCTCGAGCCGCTATGTACATGTAGAGCTTGAGATTAACGAAGACCAGCCATCGACGCTACGTAGCAGAGGGTCATGTTACGGTGCCGCATTATCGGATGCCCCTTAATTGGGTCGCTTCACAAAGCGATTCGCGATGCCACACTCGAGATTCCTCTCAGAGCGGCTCCCCGCCGCAGCTCCGGAAGTTCGCAGTCACTTTGCGTCTCCACTTACATGGAGTAACGAGCGCTTCGTGACGGTGTTTTCTCTCGCACGCTGGTTAGTCCCGGACTCTTCACTGTCATTGCGTTCTGCCTGCAGTTGGGAATGCTGACGTGCCTCTATCTGTGCATTGTTGTCGAGTTAACTCAGTGGCTTTTGGATGAAGCGGAGCGATCCTTTTCACTCCGTCGTATAGTTTACGCAGTAAAACATGTCTCACCCAATTGGGCAAACACTGACTTCAAGTTTGCGTGGTCGCAATCTATAACACCGAAGTGTCATCACGGCTGATTGAAGACGTATCGTTCACGTTGTGTCTTCCCAACATGTTCCCATCATTAAGCTTTGAATGAGAGCGATTCGGTCCCATGGCGCCCAGAAATATACGGGAAGTTTTCAATGACGAGACGCCAGCAGAACGGTGAAAATGTAAATTAAAATAAATTAAAAGGCATGCACAGCGCTCTGTGCATTGCCTCTGTGTGTTCTACCCTGTCTGACTGGTTTTATTCGCAATATTTGCGCACAAGGTTAGCTTCATTTTAAAGGTAAGCTTTCTGTGCAAGCCGTCCTGGAACTTTCCGACTGTGGCGGACTGCTGACACCTTGCCAAACAGCTCGGATCTCAAGAAAAAAAAGGCAGCAGACTTCAGCGATTCATCCGGCTCTGAACTAATTTACTGCGACAGCAGCGTTCCCCCACAGTGAAGACCTCGATCTTAATTTCAATTGCATTATTCTTCCTTAATTGGGTTCGCCCATTACGGGAAACTGAACACGAACACAGCGTTTATAACGTGATTTCTAGGGGCAGGGGTTCGGTCGGATCAAATTACTTATTAATTTAAAGTAATAATTAAAAGACATCTCTTATCATATCTAAAATAGTAATATAATTTGTGATAGTATAAAAAGAACAGTGTGGATTCGATGAAGAAATTATTACTTGTTCTTTGTGACGTACGCAACTTCCTTTTTACAGCGAAGCTGTATAGGGCTCGAGTTTGTTGCATTTTTGTTCTCCGTGAACAAAAACTATCATCATCAATGGCTCATACCCCCGTAAGCATTCATATTTCCGTAAACATGCGAAAATGCAATGGCTCATATAGCGTCGTAAGGCAGAGGCTATAAGCACTCAGCAAAGTGAAGTGAACAGTGCTTAAGTTCCCTCTAATCACGCATACATTATACAGAACAGCATGTCGAAAACTGTCATCATCAATGGCTCATACCCCCGTAAGTAAGCAAAAAATGCAATGACTCATAGTCCCGTAAGGTTCATGGCTACTCAATTTGCGTGAATTAGCTGCGATGAAACTACCCCTGTTGTCGGTGTCGGTGATTTCAATGTAGATGCGTCGGTACCGAAAACAGAGCGGTTTACGTTCCCTGTTGCAGACATATTCCTTGCGATGCCACACGATCCGGCCCAACCAACCGCCCAGGGGCGTACGTGCATCGATTTGGATTATCAAAGAATGTGATTGCAGTTGCGAGTTAAATAATTAGCACTCATCAAGGCAATAAATTAGTTCATACCTTTGTTCAAAATTATGTGTCACCTCCATGTCGTGTGCTAAACAGCTTCGCTGGTCAACCCCCTTCACAGAGTTTAATAGCTCACAATTTTTGTGTGACATTGAATGTTATGCAATTTGAATTACACGCAAAGATAGACCCTACCATTCTCAGACTCCCTCCTGCCTAAGGGAGCTTTGTTTATTCATTTAGAATGCGTAACATTATGGAACCTTTTGTTCGCAGCTGTTTAGCAAAAAAAAAAAAAACTTATTATATATTATAGTTTTATTTATTATTCTTCTTGGGAGGGAGAGGGGAGGAGTTGGGGGAGTGGTTCTGCATTTCAGAAGTTAAATGTATTTGATGCACATAATCTTAGCATACTATGTTTATTTTCGTTTGTTATGTGCAAAACAGTCACAGTCCTTCGTTTTCATCAGGAGAACGTCTAAGCACCTAATTGCCCAACGTGACTGCAGTACGTTAATCGAGATTGCCTTCAAACTTGATCTCCTTACACATCTTTTTTTTTTTCAGTTTTCTTGTAAATCAATATTTAGGCCGCAGGGGAAGAGGCAGCTGCTGTGTTAAAGGCTGCATGCCCTTTAGGGCCGATCACTAGTTTTAACCTTCCTTCCTGGGGATTTATCAACTCTGAGGCCGAAACTTCTACTGTAACTCATTTCACGAGTGAAATACCGCAGTGCCCCCTACGAAATTTGATCGATTTCATTTTCTCTGTGCGTCGGCAGTGTACCAATATAGGACACTTGGCGGCTATGAATTCTCTGAGCTAATGTGTAAACAATGTGGTGTTGTTGCTGCGTTGTCGCTGTTGGCATTAATGTTTGAGATGCTTTCGACACTTTTCTTCACCAATCAATTTATTCTCGGCGCATCCTCTATTGTGGGTTTGAGCTATGTTTGAGGATTATTATCATCATTGTCATGTATGCCTCCTCTGTGCCACTAGCGCTGTTTTTTACGAGCATGACAACAGAGAATTGCATGAAAACACACCGCTGTCATGTCAAGAACAATTTGTATGAGCGTAATCCCCTGAACGTAATCCCCTGAAATACATGCACAGTCACCCGTGCTCACAGAGTCTCTGTGAAGCGTAGTGCTTTGGACTAAACGAGGAGCACTGTTGCGCGGTAGCTGACTACGTATGAGCTACCGCGCAACAAATATCAACGTAGCGCGGTCTGTGCTAGAGTGTGTAGCAGAAAGTGCAGATCAGGTCGCAATAGTTCAGGTTGATTTGTCAAAAGCATTTGATCAAGTTAATCACTACTTCTTGTTTCGTGTGTTAGAGCACATAAACATTGGTTCTACCTTTTTTTAAAGGCATCGCCATCTGTTATGCCAATTTCACAACAATCTATCTCGAATCGATGCATCTGAATCTATCTACATGACGGCATCGGTAAGGCAAGGTTGTCCTTTATCTCCTCTATTATTCGCTTGGCACTTGGAACTGCTTTGCGCACTAATTCTGAAGGATCATACCTTTCACGGGTTCAAATTGTAATCCAATGAGGTCCGGGTGCTTGCCTATGCAGATGGCATAGCGTTCTGTGCTGACAAGAAAAGTGCCGAGACTGCCTTTGTCATAACGCAACAGTTTTGCACAGCCTCTGGTGCAGCAGTAAGCTTTGAGAAAGTTCAGGGTTTTGGCTCGGTCTATGGTGTACAATGCCAACCCACTTCACAGGTATCAGTGGAGGCAAGACTATGAGTACTTAGGTGCACCCCTCTCAATATCGCAATAGTAATCCACACTGGTCAGCGGAAGCTTCAGAAGTACAACGTAAGGTGAACAACTGGCAGGGGAGGCGGTGGTCCATATTTAGCTGAGCTGAAGCTTGCAATGTGTTCCTAGCAGCTCGACTTGTGCACGTCCTGCAGTGCTCGCGGCTTAGGTTGCAAGCTTTAAATCGTGTTTGCTACCTATGTATGGAGCTCACGTGTTGACGCCATGCAGCATGATAGTCTTTTTTTCCCTCTCGAGAGTGGGGGTCTTGCCCTAGTTCAACTTCTTTTAGGCAACTTGTCTCCCGATTATTCTTCTTTCGTGACGTAAACAGTCCATTTCTAAGAGAGATGTTACAAGTTCGATTAATCAATTACTTTCCAGAAATAGTTGCGTCGTCATCTGTCAGAGATGCCCCACTGGGTCCTTGGGGCTTCTTCAAAGAGTTTGTTGCAGGCTTTCACTTTCTTAAAGCTCGCTTTAGTATGGATCATATTTTGACTACCTCCCGCAAAGAAAGTTCGGCTGCACTCCTAGACATATTTTTTTACGTTTCCCATTACCGTGCGCCTTATTTGGAATGTTATTATTTACGTGTACATAAGCGTGTCAGTCGAATGAAGGCTCCTCCAGGGATCAAAGCATTTCTTTAAGTTACATTTGGCAACCCTTTCTGTCAAAACCTGGTCAGAAAAAATTGGTTTTTTTCGTGCCATAGTCCACAAGCTGCCGCTTGTGTGCACATGCTGAAACGATTGATCACTGTTTTGTAGATTGTAGGGATGCCGCGTTCCTCTGATACATTTTCCAAAGAACGCTTTAAACAGTTTTGGATATCACACCATACACAATTCGCTTACTACCTTTTAAAGATCCCTGTGACCCACCATCTGACATGTTCATGGTACTTGGCCTACAAAGCCCTTGGCGCAGTAAAATGTGCGACAGGCATGTTGAACCAACGCGAAGCACTCGCTCTTTTTTTTTTTTTTTGGTGGCGGTGGTGGGAGGGGGGGGAGGTGATTCTGCTGCCTACGTTTGTAGTGAGTACGCTGCACAAGGAACAGCGCCGGACTGGATGCCTTTATTGGACGTTTGCACGCGCTTGCCTGACTTATTAATGTGTTTTTAGTCCCATTAAATTTCCGTTGCGCTTTGTTTCTCTTATTTTGCTGAATTTTCTGCTCTCATGTAATAAATATAAAAAAAGAACAAAAAAGTTGCGCGGTCACTCAGTGGTTAGCGCGCTCGTCTCCCAAATGCACATGGGTTCAGGGGCATGGGGTCAAATCCCAGTGCAGGCGGTTATGGAGAATGATTTTTTCCCCTTCACGTTGTGGTAATGGGGATGCTGGGGTTGACGAATTGGCTTGGCGGTCCTCGTCAGCATACAGAAGGCAAACACAGTTGCGAGCGATTCACTGCTGTTGCGGTAAGAAAAGTAAAGCATTTCATTACGCATTCGATTGTGAGATAGAACCTCGGGAAGGCAACCCGATACTGTCACCAGCTAGACCACAATCGCACGCATACTTTTACAGTGCCAACGCCAACTAGCTCTTCGAGATCCCTTTGAAAATAAAATTTGGGTCTAGGTTGGAATTGAACCCGAGCCTCCAGGGGTGCGAGACTAGCATTCGAGATGATCCCCGCGTTGTGTCACTTTGCGTAACACGGGTGCGCGACTAAGATTTCATGCGCGCGTGCCCGTTTTCATTACGTCAAAGGCACAGTAATAAAATGGGCACATTTGTAGCATTTGACTTACCGCTTCGCGAAGGCTTCCCTTCAAACAGATTCCGAGATGTGCGCTGGATCTGCATAACTTTCACTTAAGCCGTCACGACCTTCACCATGCACACATCACTGTGCTTATCGCAGGAAAGCACAAGGCAACGCGCCTCGTTCGCCGCTGCTGTTCGAGTGAACAGGGATGTGGTGATGGCTTCCCATCACAAGCAACGATAGCTCCTGTCCTGCGATGCACCCTGTCGTTCGCTGCAAGTAACACAGCCATTTCTCACAGTAAATAACTGTTTACTGTGACTACTATTTACTAATAATACTACTGTTTACTATTATCTATACGTTTCCGGTCTTTGGGGCTTAAGCCCCAGTATTTGTGCACAATGTATTTGTGCACAAAGTATTTGTGCACAATGCACAAGATAGGCGCACAAGACGTGGTATTCTATATTCCGCCCACTACCAATGTACGTTTCCGCCTGTCTGAGAAAAAAACAAACAAATAGTACGAGATATTTCTAGCCTTAGATCCTCTTTGATAACAGCGCGAACGCGTGCGTCATGCACGGTGCCCGTTTGAGTTATGGAACAAAGAAAAAGACTTCTCAGTTTTATCCAGCGGAAAAAATTCAACCATCTGAATTTAAAGTCAGTGGCAACAGTTCTACATATGTCGGGTATGCACACTGAATGAGTCAGTATTGATATTTGCCCCACGTGGCGGCGGATGCGATATTTGAGATTTCCAAGAAGACGACCGCCGATGCGCGTCTCGAAACACGTGCCGAGTAAATATCCCGGCGGAAAAATAGATGGCTCCATCGCACTAGTCTCGTTCTCGTCTCGCATCCTACAGATCTCACGTGTCCAAAAACCTGATCAATATATCCATGCATATAATTCTGATTTGAAAAGAGATAATGGTAAATGGCGTGCCGACAAGTGCTGAATGCTCCGTTCTGTTCTGCTACACATGGGTTGCTGTGAATAAGTTGAGGTAAAGAGAAGCTACACTATACCATTTCTTTATATCACACAGCAAGAAATAAAGAAAGAGCTAACAAGAATTGAACGAGAAAGAAAAGGATGACAATAAGACTAATAAATATAACGCCGCTGCGGTAGTTCGCGTTACGTCTCCTTTCATGCCACTAACCCAATGATACGCACACTTTGTAGTCCTCCTCCACGCGCCGTGGTGACTTAGCGGCTTTGGCGCTGCGCTTCTAAGCTCGAGGTTGCGGGTTCGGTTCGCCACCACTGCGACCGCCGCGCGAAAGGCAAAAATGTTCGTGTACTACCGTACACTGGCTGTAAAAGTAATCCGGAGTCTCCCACTAAATATATACAATAAGGGAGCTGAAGGTCCGAGCACACAGCTCAGCTCAAGTTCCACATGTAGTACAGAGCAATAAAATGCATCACTCCACGCATAACTGTGCAGGACTACGTGTTACATTCACGCAATTCAGCACCTGTAGAGGTAAGTACGCCTGTTGCGCATTGAATGATTACCTCAAGAGGAAGAATGTCATGTACGCACGATGCAGGCGTGCATTATTTTAACTCTACGTAATTCCTCATCTGTTTATATGCTCATCGCAGTCTACATCACGGGCGTCTGTGTGTGTTTATGACTGTTTACAAACTCATTGTGGTGTAACTTGCATTTGACTTTCATATTATGTTCACGGGTGTATAGGACTGTGTACTTTGGTGTTCTGGGACCCTATGACGCGATTTCTTCTCATTTTCTTACCTATCTTTTTAAATTGTTGTTTCCGCTATGAGAAAAGAAGTAGCCGTCATCATTATAAGGTGACTACGTCTCTCTCTTTTATTTTCATTTCAGCAAAAAAGAAAGATTACCTCAATAACTTGAACCGAAACAGTGAATTTAGGTTGTTCTCTTGAAGGTCAACTACATTCAATGAAAAATATGCCAGATTTAGAGAAATTACTTTGTACTAAACTGAAATGAGTCCCTTACTTAGTTGTAATCTCGATGGTATGAAACGACTTCGCAGGCGTTTGATTCAGCAAGCGACACTGGAGACGATCTCTACATACATTTCTTTTGTTTTGTTCTTTGTTTTTAAGGCCATACATAATTTTTTTTTATGTCGCCTCTAGTAGATAGCGTAATTGTAGTCCTTGAGCTGCGGTACTCGTAATGGCGGACATTACCCGCAGGAAAACTCGAAATGCATCCTTGAATAATTAACAAAATTTCACGATTTGCCTTTCTAGTTATTTACTTTACGGCAAATATCGCAAATTAGGAAGTTAAGTCGGTGAGTTTGCAAGACATATCCATTTGGAACGACTTCTAAGGATCGCACTTGAAGCACAACGCTAACTGGAACACCCATGTATTTAGCCGCACGCTTTGCGAGCGAATATCTCAAAACTGGAGACGACGAAGTGGCTCTTGTGAGGAGCCCCTTATTCCGGAGTGAGGAGCAAGCAAACAAGCAAGCGTAGCACAGGGATCAGTTCTTACTCCACTTTTGTTTAATATTTTGTTATCTTCTGCACATCCCAGTTCAGCAGGATCTCTATGCTGATGGCACTGCATTTTTCTCCTAATCACGGGATATGAATAGGTTACACCTAATCTTGTTTGTCTGCACTCGAGTCCTAGCTGGAAGGACTTTTTTTTTCCTTAACGTCAACATATGCTCGTTATTTGTGTTTCTGTTGTCAAATCCCGTTTTCATTTCTCTTTATTATTGAAATGAGCCGATACCGCAAGTTGCAGCCTTGAGGTACTTAGGGATAACATATGATGGCACGCTGAACTGGCAGCCGCAAATCGAAACAAATAGTAGTTAAGGAGAACATTCAATGGGATTGTTGCGGCGCTTCAATAATAAAAAGACGGGTATGTTAGAGCTACGTTGCTGGTGATTTGTAAGCCTCATTCTCGAATCGGGCTGTGTTCTTTCTTCAGGGTGGGCAGCATACACACTAAGACCTTTAATATTGTTAGAAAGGCAAGCACTGCGTCTTTGTCTTGGGCTGCCACGTTTTGTGGCCGACGATGTGCTTTATCTGGAGGCTGGAATTCTTCCACTTGAATCCAGACTTAAGCAATTTACTGTCCTGACTTTTCTAATGCTTTACGACACACCCCTCTCCCGTTTGCAATCCGTTCTCATGAATTCTCCCGATTAATATTTCAGAACACGTTGGCGGCGTTACCGACAACCACAAGTCGTTTTTGTTCAGACGCTGTTATCAAAACTTGAAGTTCGACTACCGTGCCTGAATCATCCGAAAACTAATTCGTTAAAGGTTAAACTTTAATTTTTGACTATATTTATTGAAAACACGCAAAACTTCTTCCAGCGTGCATACTTGAAGGTCTCCTTCAAGATAATCTTAATCAGTTTTTGTCTCACTTGGCTATTTCTACGGATGCAGCACAAAATTTAGAGAAGGCCTGAGTTGGCATCTTTTCAAATCAGCCTAACTGGTCTTTTGCTCTCCCGTCTCGCTGATTATACCCCAGTATTTCTTACAGAATTTTTAGCAATTATTCTGGCCATCAGATAATTGGGTAATGATTGTTACCGATGCGCTTTTGGTTTGTAGACATTTAATTTCTAATAATCGGTCACGCCTTCTGATTATATTTTCAACTTTTGCCCCGGACAATTTGTCTAAAGTCTGCTTTGCCCGCGTCTCCGGTCATAGTGGAATCTTTTAAATGAATCAGCTGAGTTGCTCGCGTCGTCGTCACTAAATGGCCCAGTTTTAAATATTCTTCCTGATTTCGCTTGTATAAGAGGAGCTAGATTTAAACGCCTTTTATTTCTAGATTGCTATGAACCCTACTTTCCGCAGATGATTTTCGACATCTAAATTTCCGATGGAACACGAGCAAATGCCTTTCACGACAATGCGAGGTGACCTTATTAAGCTACCGTTGTAGGGCTGCCCACTTAAATTTTTACCTAAATAGGTATGGTTTATCCGTAACTAACCCCAGCTGCTTTTGCAATGAACCGGAAACTATACATGGATAAATTCTTTCATTTTTGCCGCCGCTTCTCCTGCCTCCGCAGGATGTTCCTCATATTTCGAACTAGTAAGCTGATATTAGCGCTTACTATAGCAAACATTTTGTCCTTTAGTGCCTGTCGACTAGGCATAAGTCATTTGACAATGATTACTCCTATACACAAGTTTACGGAAGTGTCAGTAAGATTTCGCTGCTAAGGTACCGATAGTGGAACACATTATTTTCATTTTATCCTAAATTTGCATATATACCGTCTAGAAATTTCCATTGGCATTTAGTTGCCTAATGGTTCGTTTTGAATGTTTGCCTTCACCCCTTTTGGCATTTTTGTTAGATGCTATTTTCAATCAACCTAGTGTGGCCAATACCCGCCGTGGCTACGACCCATGTTTTGAGGCAACAATAACAACTTCTCTCATTGTGCGAGTATTCTTGCGTATTTTCGGCAGGTGCTGCTCCCAAGACCTTCAGCGATGGAAACGGAGTGAGCTAGGCGTCTGGACGAGACAGACGTCACAGCGTCAAGCGCTCAGAGGAAGCGCAACCACCTCATGAGCGACACAGGCAGTGAGGACACCTTGCTGTGCTACTCTGCTTCAGAGGAAGATGTGTCGGGTGACGGTGACTACTTGACAATTTTCAGGCAAAAAATAATGAGAATCGTCACTGCTTCGTCGTCTTGGACAAGGACGACGGCGATGGCAAAGAACATTGACACGGCCCATACCAGCCTCTTCTTGGCCAAGGCGCCAACGGCCGACTTGAATCGGCTAAACAAGCAGTACATACCTGTCTCACTGGAGGCCTTTGTTCCGAGTGAAATTACGGATCTGAGAATTAGCACCCGTAAGAGTAATCTCGAAGTCGATGTCAAGAACAGGGCGACGCTGGATATCTTGAGCACAGTCAAAGTGCTGGGCATGATAAATGTCCGTAACATAATACTACAGGACAGCCATACTTCATCAGGTGTGATTTATGATGTGGATGACTAAAACCACGAAAATGACATGCCTATTTTGTGTAAACCTATCACAGCGGATGTAATTACTGTGCAAATCCGTCGCCTAGGATAATCACGTTGTGTGAAGGTAACCTTCAAGGGTGGAAGCTTCCCGTCACACGTGAAAGTCGGATTGTTTGTCATCCAGTGCGACCTTTGCTTCCTGGACCCCCTCATTGCCGCAATCGTGGGAACATCGGGCATGTAAGCGGTATATGCAAAAATTTGACAGTGTGCCCAAAATTTTGTGAGCAGCACAACGCTGATGTTTGCTGTGCTACTGACTTAAAGTGTGCCACTTGCTCCGGTCTCCTTGAAGCTTCGTCGAAAGACTGCCCTAGACACAAGACAGTGCTCAAAATCCTCAAACAAGTGGTGAGAGACAACTCAAAGCAAAAAAAAAGGCCTTCGCCAAAGTGCGATGGCGCCGTGGCCACCGCAGACGATCTTCGTCTGCTAAATCTACTGGTACCATCGTAAGAAAGACGCTGCTTCCTGCATCTGGTGCTCCCAAGGCGATCGACCGCACTAACACAGTGTCTGGTGACGCAGTGAATGCGTCTACTGCAAACTCCTGGCCTGCACTTCCGGCATTAAGTCCTTCAGCGAAACAAGGACCCCCGGTTGACTACCGACGCACCGATGATGGCGCAGATCGCGTGCAAGGTCAAGGAAAGCAAGCAATCGAAGTCATCAAGCCTCTAAAGAGTCATTCGCGTGTTGATAAATGACATGCAGACGTGATCAGCTCGGGGTGCACTACAAGTGCTGGAGGGTTTGGATCCCATTCTTGCGAGCCTCAAATAGTAGACGCAATGGCTCTACCACCTGAGCCATTCTTTATGCAAGTCAAGGAGAGAGAGAAAGAGAGGGATATAAGAAAGGCGGTAGTGTTAACCAGTCAAGAATCTGGTTGGCCACCGTACGATGGGGGAAGGGAGAAGAGGAAGAGAGTGAAGAGAGAGAGAGAGTATAGAGACGTGCACAGGCAGTCATTCAGTCGAAGCTGCTCGTGCAAACCAGACGTTCTCACAAAGCACAAAAGTGCCTTCACTGCCTTCTGAGCCGATGATCGGTGGGGACGGTGCTCTAATACTGTCTGTTGTTACGATCGGCCTGCATAGGTACTGACCTACAAAATTCTCCCAGCCCGCCCTAGCTGCGCGGGTGGCGAGCTAGAGGAGAAGCGACCTCCGAACTCTCCCAGTCTGCTGCGGCGACTCGCTTTGTAAGGACGACAATGCGCCGCGTCAACAGCCCGTCGGCGCCACTAGGTCTAGACGCGGTCGCCGGACCAAGTATTGTTAGTGGAGTCATCATCGCCTTCACGGTTTGATTGGAGCGGGAAAACTCCTGCAAGGAGATGTTTTGCGGTGCGGTCTCAGGGGCACCAGAAGAGGTCACAGTCAATGGATAGACGCTGCGGCCACTGACTGCAGGGTCAGCTCTGGAATCAAAGAGGTGCATGCTCGGGTGAAGACCTCTGTCTGCGAGAACCCTCTTACCTCGGTGTGTTGGGTGAAACCTGTGCGGAAGTGAGTAAGTAAACCCTCCCTCTCAAAGGCGGGTCGGCTACGATCACTTTGGACGCTCCCAGGTCGAAGGTTGAACCGCTGTTTTCCCTCACCTAGGGATCTAGGGAGGACAGAATGTTTATAAGCGGCTGTTGCGCGGCTGCTGAGTGCGCATTCTTTTTCAGTCATGCTAGACTGATGAACTGTAACGTTCTCATGTAGATACTGTAAATAAATTCCCATATTCCTCGTGCTCGATGATCCTTCCCTTCAACAACGTCCTCAGTGTGCATGAGTTGGACGACGGCATGGGCCAGCTACCATCTACGTATTTCATGCCCGACCCCAACCCTTACACTGTTCACTCAGAGGACGATCATACAGTTTCCTCAATGTGTTGGACAAAGATTGTCTTTGTGCTTTACAAGTCAAGGAAGCGGCGATTATGCAATGGAATGTCCGTGGACTGAAATCCCATGTTACTGGTTTTCGCCAATACGTTTTCACCAACCGATTCCCTGTGAACCGGACCTACAGAAAGCCGTGTGCCTCTCAGGCTATGAACCGCGACTCGTAATCGACTAGTGTTATCGACTTATAATGACATTAGCAAGCTTATCGTCTGCATACGTTGTGAACTGACTTACGTTGTTGATCCAGCGCGGCCTCATGACAGTATCAGTACGTCTGTTTGTTCATGAGAAAACAGAAAATTGCGTTTACTCTAGGGGATGCTTATACCCTTCTCCAGCAAGTCGTTTCGACAGACAGAAGCTGAGTGGCATTTTAGATACAACTCCTGGTCCATGGATTGCCGTTGGGGACACTTAACGGAGATTATTCACTTCGGGGAAGCATCTAAGTCAATTACAAAGGAAGAAACTTCGTTTCCTTTGCCTGTGACCATGAATCTTGCTGTTTGAACGATGGCAGTCTCACGTTTCTGCGCGGCCGGACGTACCAGTTGTTTAGATTTAGCTCCTGCCTCGCGATGCCTCACTCGCTGCTTCCATTGGTTCGTACATATATAAACTGACGGAAGTGACCACATTAGAAGATGACGGGCATAGCAAAATCGGTTTCATGAAATCTTCACCAAACTATAGATTGATCTGTGTTTAAATAACTCTTGGAGGAAGCATGCCACGAAGACTATTCGTCCACACTGGCAATTCAGATCGCCAAAGCCATGCAGGATGCTATGCGTTCATGTTGGCCATAGTAGAAATACACGGATTTTAAGGTGGAAATACAGTGCCTCCGTGCAATCCGCCGGCGAGCGGAGCGACGATACAGACGGAATAAATCAGTTTGCGACCTTAAATACATCAGACGCATTCAAAAGAAAATTCAGCATTGCATTGTTGTACTGCCAGATTAACGCTGGAAATCTTTTCTTTTTTTTTTTGTGAGTCTCTCGATCCGCGTAAACCTCCGCCGGTTGTCTGTAGAATAGTCCGGGGACTTAGAGCAGATCATCAACAACGCCGTCCATTTAAATCTCTAGCGCCTCCATTAAGGACGCCGAGTAGTCGACGTAGCAGAAGATTACACCGCAAGGATCATGTGCCCGACGTTCCGACCTCGCGTACCTATTTCGATTGTCACTCCTAACTTTGGAGATCCTCGTATGGACGCTACTTTCTCTATTGAAGAACTGGAGACCGCATTCGCTGGGTGCAGGCGTTTTTTGCCGCCAGGACCCGATTGTATTACATACTCTGCGCTTGCATCGTCTCTTCTGTGTCGGTTGTGGCTGGGAGTTGCCTTCACGAAAGCTTATTCAGCACTAATTAGAATGGCTGATAACCCTGCATGTGACGTTTGCGGATGCGAAGAGAACATTTACCACTTATTGTGCCACTGTCCTCGATTTCAAGCGCATTAAGGAAACTAGATGATCGTCCTCTGAGTGAACAGACAGTGCTAGTGTACCATCCCCACCGATCATCGGCCCAGAAGGCGCTGAAGATACTTTTGTTCTTTCTGAAAACGTCTGGTTTGCACAAGCGGCATTGACTCAATGACTGTGTGTGCACGTCTCTATACCCTCTCTCTCTATCTTCCTTCTCCCTCTTCCCCAGCGTCGGGTAGCCAATAGGACTTTTGACTGGTTAACATTCTTGCCTTCCTTCTATATATATATATATATATAAAGAGGCCAGCAATGCACTTCGTGACCTATACAACGCATCATGTCGTGACAGCTTGGTCCGTACCACGTAGAAATTCAGTCGCCTTGTACCTCTCCTGAAGTCTGGCAAATCTCTATTGGAATTTATTTATTTATTTATTTACAAATACTGCTGTCTCAGTTTCTGAGACATAGCAGGAATGAGTACAAAATAATAAAAAAATACAATTACAAATCCTTTCAACAAAATTCACCAGAATACAAGAAAACCTTAACAGAATACATAATTACGCAATTCTATTTCAAAATGCTCAGTACCGAGTCTGCGCAGAGACCCATCAAGTTTATTCCATAAGTCCACCGTCCACGGAAAGAAGGAAAACTTAAAAGAATCAACATTCGACCTGAAGGGCACAATGTTCAGGGGATCAGATCGTCGAGTAAAGCGTGCGGAAGCTGCAACAAAAGAAATGGGGGCCAGAACACTCAAGCCGGCGTGAACTGTCTTATGCAGAAGGATAACGCGATCACAAGTACGCCGATGTTCGAGAGATTGCAACGTTAAAACGTGCGCATGTGAAGTAGGCGAGAATTGCCGGTCATAGCGACGAAAAATGAACCCGATTGCATTTTTTTTTTGACAGATTCTAACATAGCTATGTCGTGCTTGAGGTGAGGTGACCAAACAACCGATACATATTCTAGTATGGGCCTGACTAAAGTTTTGTATGCGGTGAATTTGCATTCTCTTGTCGAGCTGCTTAACGTGCGTTGGAGATACCAAAGTTTTCGACGAGCCTTATTGCAGATTATTTCAACGTGCTTGCGCCATATTAAATTTGATGTTGAGTTACACCGAGGTACTTGAACTCGGTAACATGTATTAGACTGACCCCGTCAGTAGTATAAGTAAAAGAAAGGGGCTGTTTCTTGTTTGAAAAGGTCGTAGCTAGTCTTTTTTAAGTTAATAGACATTTGCCACGTTTCACTCCAGTTACAAAACAATGAAAAAACGTTTTTTAGCGCAACCTGATCATCAGCATCAGCGATGGTGTTGTAGATAACGCAGTCGCCTGCATACATATTAAGTTTAACTTGAGTATCCCGATGATTTGTGCTACGTCATTTATGAAAATAATGAACAAAAGCGGTCCCAGCACCAAGCCTTGAGGCACCCCAGATGTAATCTGTACCTCTGACGACTTCGCGTGGTTAAACGTAACAAATTGAGAGCGCGACATCATCTTACTATCTAATACACTGGCAAGCTGCGTCGACAAAGTAATGGAAAGAATGATCCTTACACGGTTAGAATAGTACTTGGAATTTTACGCCTGTTCAGAGGTAACGGTTGTTTTTCGACGTGGACGCTCGTCAGTAGATAGCGTTATTGACCTTGTAACGTATGTGCAGCACCAGAAACACCTGAAATGAATCACTTCGGCCTTATTCCTTGATGCTAAAGGTGCCTACGACAATGCAGCTCATCATGCAATTCTGTGCGCCTTAGAAACTGTAAGGATTGGTGGACATATCTTTCGCTGGATGCGCAGCTGTTTTAATGGAAGATCTTCCTTTATTTTGACCGAAGTCAGACCACCGCCGTCTAGCTATAGCAGTCGCGGTGTACCGCAAGGCAGAGTACTTAGCCATACTCAGTTCAACTTGGTGCTCGTTGGTCTCGCCGATTGGTTAGCGCAAACGGTACACCTCTCCGTATACGCGGACGCCATCTGCATGTGGGCTTCAGGAGTGACACGTGTACAAGTCCGCGCACGACTTCAGAAGGCTTCAACGGCAGCGTCAACATATCTATGAAGGCAAGGCCTGGAGCTTCCAGTTGAAACGTGTGCATTCGTTGCTTTTACTTGCAAAACGATCTACCCGTATGCTTCGCAGATTAATGGACCAAATGCACCAAACGAACAAACGCACCGGTTTCTTGGCGTCATAATTAATAGAGACTTGCCTTGGAGCCCTCATGTCTCGTATATGACAAAGCGTTTGGCTGCCATTATGGACCTTCTCGTGTTTCCCGGCGGGAAGTCCTGGAGCGCTAAAGTACGATCAATGTTGCAATTATAGTGTCCCAACTATCTTGAAGCACGATTTAAAATTCGCGAATGCCACGTAGCTGGACAGAACCAAAGTAATATTGTTTACCGTCGCTTGGGGATACTCAGATTACTTCTTGTATTCCACCTAATTACATAATTTGTCTTACTTAATCAAATCCTCAAATATTATAATTTGATGAAAAGTGTCAATCAGAAAATTGTAAAGTAAATGAAAAACTCTCGTTACAGATTTCTGTTACACAAAACGTGCTACATAAAAGTGTTTTTCCGAGAGTGAAAGAATCCCGCGAATACACGCAAAATAGCCGCGCGATTGGCCACTCGAGGCCCTTTGCGTGTATTCGCGGTCTTGAGATGAGAAAATGAGAACGAATGTTGTTTCGTCGGTCCACAACCGGTGCGGTCATATGAAAGTTTATTCAGTGTCGCTCGTTTAAACTCATCATTGCTTAATTCATTAAAATGTAAGTATATTAAGTAAACCATCATGAAGTAGATTAATTCAGCGAAATTAATTACACGTAGAACACAGAACAAAACGTCTTGTCCTGTGTTTTCTTCAACGCCTTGTGTTGGTGTTTTCTTCGGCCCCTTAGATGTCGTTTCGCAAGCACCAGTTCGCTCAAGAATAAGTCCTAAAAAAAGATTGGCTGCGATATATGTCTACCAATCAGTAGGGTAAGAGCCCTGACTGCGCAATAACATCTGCACTGTTTAACCGTCCCAAATAGGAAAAGACAATTCACCCTTCCAAGACTCATCTATACGATTCTTCTTTTTTGTTTGTTTTTTAGTATTTGCCTTGGGTCTACCCGGACATAAAAAAAATTATGCTTACAGAAAGTCAAACAAGATAGGGGGTCACAGGGAGACGTCGCTTTATCAGCAGTGGCTGAACATGGGAAGCCTGAAGGAAAGGTGCAAGTCACTGTCGACATGGTTACAGAATGGGGTGCTGCGCCAAACTACGAAGGCGATGACGTTGGCGATGCGTGGATGTCTGAAAGGCCAGTTTAAAGTTTTCCGGACACGACTGCTCCGCCGTGTTTTACCACGACCATTTCCTTTACGCATGTGTGCGTAGCCTGGCGCTGCCGGGCCCGGTACACCGAGGCGTGGTCCGTTTCGGAACACATTGATAAGGAATACCTAGGGGAAGGAAGTCAATTAAACACAAGCTTGCACGTGTACGAAGCAAAGCCCGCCGAATGTCGTAGCCATGCCCGCAAGTTAGAGTGACCTTGGAAAACTTGCTAGCGCCTTGACTGTCTTGCCCCACTCCACAATCGTCTGCTCAGTGTCAAAACGGGCTCGCTCCAAACCTAACATATAATCTAGAAATTTGTAGCACATCTTCGAAATAACATTTCGAGAATGTTACTGCAATGACGTGGCCCACGCATGTCGCACATGTCTTAGTGCATGTGCGCAGAGCAGGAGTTATTACACAACGCGCTGTGCAAGGTTTGGAACGCCTGCTGCTAATCATGCTAATGACGACGAAGGAAGCTAATTCCCTCTTGTCTTGCCGTTGTCTTTCTCATTTCAAGCACACAAAATTGTAGGCTACCTCTGTTTCCTCATTAGGTGGATCTCTATCGACCTTCAGGAATAACTATCCTTTTATGATTGCTCCATCAACACGAGCTTTAGCGAGCTTGTAGGAAAACAAGAAAGAAAAGTCCCGCCGAAGGAGGCGCTCTGCGACTAATTGCTTCCGGGTTGTTTCCTTGGGTGATTCCCTTGACAATGAAAACACGCAACAGCTAAGACGCCGCTCGCGTCTTCAACCTAATTACGTCAAAAAGTTTGGTTAGGCTAGATATTGAGAATGAAGGTAGTGTTGACACTTATCACAGGAGGGAAATATGGCGCAAGGTTCATTTTATTGATGCAACGGTCATATAAAAATAACACTGCACAACATTCCATGGAGACGTATTTGCAGAATAGGATGAAAAAATAAAGGAATGCAGAAATAATGTTTAGTACCGCAGTGCTTGATGTGCGGTTTGGACGAGCAATAAAAAATACGAATATGTCAGACAGAAAGCAAAGTGCCGGCGATATTCTGAGGTGAGCCTTTACTTGTGTGGCACACAATTTTCGGACAAATTTGGCGAAAATGGGTTTTCCTGGAAGCTATTTCTATGGAAAGCTTAACATCAGTAGTGGCGACGCACCATCAAGAATTGCTGTTTTCGTCGAGAGCACACCATCAGTCTATTACGTAATTCTGGGGACGCATTCCTCCATCGATCCCTTTCATGGGTATATCGTATTCATCACGCGCAGATTGCAGAAAGCAGCGTATATAGATGCCCCGAAACAAATGTCACACCTCGCATGAGAATTCTTCTGGTCTACATGCATACAATGCGCGTCGCTTAAGCGAGACATCCTGCAGGATGTTACGTCATGAACAAGTGAAAGTGTCCTTAAAAGCATCCTCTGTCTACAAGCTTTCGTAACCGCTTTCAAGGAATGTGCGTTTATAAGCATAACATATCGCAGCACACTACTGCGTTGCAGTACGCCTCTCATCTGTATGTGGCGCCTCTGCGCACAGCCTAGCAGTTGCAAGAATGTTTGGCAATCCCCCTTAATCTCTCTCTCTCTCTCTTTCTTTTTTCTTTTTTGTTTCACTGCACGCGTTTAACGCATATCAAAGAATGCTTCATCACTCATGCGGTCAGATTTAAATGGCTCTTCAGGTTCTACTAGAACTGATTCACGCTCAAATTGTGAAGAGGGGTAACATTAGATTAGGTGAAGGATCTTGTTCAATTACTTTTAAGTGCAGTATTTGCCCAGTTTACTACGAAACAATCCAAGTACATGTTGCCTACGGCGAATTCAGGACAAAAATGAAGCAGTAAATTCTATAGTCGGTGTAAGTAATGGCAACGCTGTCTGCCACTACAAGAGTGAAATCACTACATACCCGGTCGTTGGCTCTGCGGGTGCTTCGGCTTAGCCAGTCAGATTAGCCAGCACCATCTTTACTAAATGTTAAGTTTTCAGTTCGACAGCTCCACAAGCAGTAGAACTATTCATTCACCCAGAATAGAGAAGTAATTCTTGCAGGCTTGGTTATAAAGAGAACAAGCAAAACCTAACTGCCATATGTAAGCACACCAGCTTTACAACGCCTGTTCAACAACCTACTAACTGCTGGGCCAAACTTGAGCGTGCTCTACTCAACGGTTTAGACCCAAAGGTCTATCACGCATGACACAACTTTCGGCAAAAAAAAAAAAAAAAATGTGAGGCTGTTCATACACGCATTATACTTCGACGTTTTGCTTTCCATTATTAGCGACCAGGGAGCGTAACCTATCGAACTAATAGGTTAAGCTCCTTTCTGTGTACATTGCTAATCATCAACTGCGACAAATACGGATCCATGGTAGAATTCAAGGAAGGCACATTTCCACAAACATTAGAGTAACGAGTATCACACACGAGTATCACATTCAAGCGGTTTGCTCGTCATGTGTCCGAATATCGACATGAGTTATACGTGAGTGATCAGGAAAGTAACACTATCGACTGGCGCTGGCTTGCATGAGAGAGTGCGTCAGCATACAACTGAAACAAACCTGTAACGTGAAATTGCAGCCTTACTTTCAGTACATACAAGGGTGAAAGAACGGTTTCGTGACGTCGCTACACAACGAAGTTAACACAAGTAGTGAAAATTTATTAATCGTGAGAAAAATGACGTGGCCCGAATTGAATTATCATTTGGTAAATGAAAGCGTCGAGACACTAAATTAGCAAGGAAAGTGTAAAATACCACCATATTTCTCTAACTATAGGTTTTCGTTTCGTTTTCGTCGTTGTAGCTACTTCGGAGACTAAATACGCTCCCATATTCCTCATTCGTACTCATAGAAGAATTCCAACGATTTTCGCACGTCCGCAGACAATCCGTTGGTAGCAAACAAATGCGCAAGAACGCCACAGCCCTCTGTAGATGTTACAGATTGCATGAACAAGCACGCGCAAACAAAGCATTAGGTTTTTTTCAGCTTATTTCTTCTTTTTCTTTTTTTTTTCATATGTATTAAATCATATCGGAAGTCGCGAAAAAAGCAGCGTGACGAACTACAACGAAAGAACTATAGAAAGGACCGTGCAATCGTTGATTCGTATTTAAGAAGTGGCTGATCCTATTGTGCGCCCACTTTGTTTTAATGAGCTTATTGGTTGTGAATTTACATTTATATTTCTTTTTCTTGATTGGCTCTCTTCTTTCTTGTCTCGCGCAGCTTTTCTATAGCACTTTCTTCCCGCCTTCGTAAACTTTTACCTGTGAAACTGCGTTCTCAACAAATGCTACCGGAAACACTACGCCTTGCTCTAATAAGTAGCATTGCACACATTTGTTAGCAAAAATGCACGTCCACCAGTGCTCGAAGAAATGAAATTCTTATGCGCTGCTGCAGATGTACTAAGCCAGCAGGCGCAAAGCATACATTGAAGAATAAGGAAAACTCACGTGAACGAACACCCAAATTCAATAATGCCGAATTGAGGCATGTTTCTTCACTTGTCCATTGGCTTGAAACGCTGCAGCAGTATGTTGTCGCTCGAGCCTCCGAGACATTGTCTGTGCCTGCGTTACATCCTACTTGATTCAAATATTGGGAGCCTCGGCCTTCGCCACTATTCACTGACGCTAACGTTAGTTACCACTGCCTCATACGTAAGCGCGAATTCGCTTTAGCCTCACGTACGTCTCGCTTCCAGTCAACCCTATGGCCAGAGCACAACTCATAAGCTGTGTTTACGAAAGTCTGCCCCTTCTCGTTGGAATGACTGGCAATGCTGCGTTCACAATCTGCGGTTGCGTCGAGGCTATGCCAATCAGAAGCTCTGTGGCTGTTATCACTTTGATGAACAGAGACAACCAGTCTTTTACGTATTTGCCCACTTGGACGATCATTCTTTATGTAAAGACAAGATCCTAAAATATGTGGTGTTCAAATACACGGCCCAGCGATGATCGTCTCTTTAGTGTAACAGAAACAGATCTCGAAGGCTTTGCTTTTGTGGGCTGCATGCACCGAAAGTTACTGCGCAGCCGTAAACACGTCATGGCCGCCATGTTTTAGACACCACGTATAAGGCTCTCTTCGTTCAGCGCCACAAAAGGCTCATAAGGTCCTTTCACGCTGTCTATTATATATATATATATATATCATACGCCATTTGACCAAATGGTATATTCCTTGTGTGCGCGTGTGTTCTGGAAACCTTCTCTTTCTCTATATCTCTTATTTCTATTCCTTCCTCCCTTATCACTTGTGCAGGGTAACCAACCGGACGTTCTTCTGGTTAACTTCATTGCCTTCTACTCTCGGAATATCTCTCTAGGAGCTATGTTTACTTCAGTGGTACCTCATTCCATGGAATTTATGGTGCAGAAACGTCTACAATCAGAAATCTGGAGCACAAGGGCTTAAGATGTGCCTGACACAGTGTTTCGTGAATGTTCATCGGGGCGATGTCCCGTTCAACCAAGATTGGAAACCCCCTGAGAGCTCTAAAAACGTGACCTCGACTTCCGCCTTTCGCTCTAACTAGCGTTGTGGGCGCGTTTTACAGTAAACAATTTTATCGACGGCGTCAATGACAACAATGTGCTGCGGTACCGCGACATGAATATAAGTGAACTTGTGCTTCCTTTCACAACAAAGGCGAGAGGGTTACGGACGTTGCACTTTCGGAGGGTCCCGCTGTCCTTCAAAGTTTTACGCTGGGGAAACGGATCACGGACGCATTCCAGAATCTACAGAGTAGCACTCAAGAGGACTTCCGCCATCTATGTACACCATGAAAGAGGAGAGTTGGGGGAAAAGAATAACAGCAGATGAGGAGGAGAAAGAGGAGTCGCGCGCTTGCTCGGTGTTTTTCGGCATTCCCCGTACACGTGCGCTGTGCGATTCACACCGCACTGTCACTCACAGCAAACATCCGCGCAACAGACCGGACACCACCTGTCGGCGCAGTGTCGCCTAACTGGCGGTATACACGCGTGAAGTCACCGTTGGTTATAATCATATTGTGCAAATCACGTCACGTGAACAATAACATCAATAGTTCATAACCGAAACTGATGATTGCAGGCCACACGTGACGTCACAGGAAGTAACAACGCCTCAAAGAAGGACAAGCTAGACATGCAAGACACACGACTTCACATCCAGCGCCCACTGCGCGCCCACGGCAAGTCGCACCCCTGAAGAATGACGAGAAGGTCGGTGCAGATCGACAAGTTCCACGTGTCCGGACACGGCCGAGACATCGCAGGCTTGTCTCCGCGGGTCACCAGTCGCTGTGTCGTGCAGTGCTTGTATAGAGGGGACGTGCACGGCGCTGACGTTGCTCCTTTCTGTGACGGGTGGTGTCTCTTTCAGGCGCCGTGCTTTAGGGCAGCAGTGCGCGCTGAATGCTTCGGTACAGTTCCCCGCGCTGCCTTCATGCCTTAACTTCATGCCTCGTCTTCATGACTTAACGCCACCGTCACCGACCTGCCGCGAGCAGTAATGTAATGAGCGGCACAACCACTTGGACGAGTCCGACGCTATTTGATGCGACGCCACTCCGTTTCTTGTCTGGAAGATAAACAAAAATGCTATCTTCAGTTGAAAGTGTTCCTTGCAATATTATCGAATGCAGTAGAAACACGGCAAAAATATCTGGCATGGAATATCGATTGCAAACGTCAAATGTTTATTCGTAACTAAGCTAAGAAAATTATAAGAGAATGTCCGATGGAAGCAATATCGTTAATGAAGGAAAATGCTTCCGTATATGCATCGCTGTTATCAACTTGATTGCACAGCTTTACATAAGAAGAAAGACGATAACGTAAACAGAGAAGGCGGTGAGCTTTTGCGCGATTATACTCGTATGAGAATAACGTTAATGAAATAAACAAATATAGCAGACTAGATTCGCACATACAAGCGCTATATGCTATTGTAAAGCATAAAACCGTTGGAAACATTACTGATACAAGCGTAATACTAGAATAGCGTAGATCTCTTTATTGACACAATCATGGCAACATCCAGCAAACGGATTCTCCTGAGCAGTTCTGTGTTGTCTGCACTTGTTAGATTATCGTGCTGAGGAAACGAAAGGCCGTCGCTTCATAGATCGACAGCTACTAAAATACCCGTTGCGCCAGGAAACATAAAGGTATGCTCATAATTATGTTGCGCTGAGTTTTACAATGGCAAAAAATTAAAAAAAGGAAAGGGAGACAAGGACGCAGACATCTGCGTCCTTCTGTCTTTGTGTGCAATTTTTTTGCCAGTGTAAAACTCAGTGCAACGTAATCATGAACGTGCACTAACTAGTCCCTTTCATTGCTTTACTTGAAGACACGCTGCCACAGCGATTCGTGACTACCTAACAGACATTATGCAACCTTTTGCAATGACACTCGATCGTGAATTTACTCATAATTTCAACTCGTCCACACTCATGTGAATTTGCATCTTTTTTTTTTTTTTTTTTTTGCGGAATGTCTTAAATGCAGTATTTGAAGTGATATGCTTTATTCTTTGACGCGCGCAAATGTGCAAGAACTGTGTGCAAAAGTTGTCATGGTAACGCGCGCTGGGATTGTACGTTCGCATGTTGACGAGACACCATGCTCATGCCTACGTAACAGGCTATGTCTGAGTTAAGCCATGCTTTATTATTTCAATATTTTTCCTTTCTAGGCCCCCTTTTTTTTCAGTATTTCCTAGCTGCTGGGGTTTATTTTTGATGATTGGGATAGCCGTCCCTGTGGTGGTTTATTTTCCCAGAACCACATCACCTATTAAACACCAAAAATGAAATGCCTCCTGATTCTAACCGTCTTCGGGACAACGCAAAATGAACAACGGATCAAGCACCGCTAGATGTCGCCCTCAATGCGAACGTCTGCACGCACTCGCACCTGCGGCAGCCAGCGGCGCCGTGTACGGGTCCGCGTGAAGCGACAGCCGCACGGCGGGTCCCCGGGCGCCACTGGTGCCGACCGCGTACAGCACGAGTCGGCACGCGGCGCCGGGCTCCAGGCTCTGGATCCAGAAGACGGGCTGGTCGCTCGACAGGTTTGCCAGCGGCTGCTGCTGCTGCGCAGTCGCGGAACCGTGAACTTCGAGCACGAACCGCTGCCCCGGCCTGCGCTGTTCGGGTTGCCGACACGACACCAGCAGCCGCTCGTCCGACTGGTTGCTCACGCTGCAGTCTCGAAGCTGGCTGGGCTTCTCTGCACATCGAGAAAGAGAGAAGCGACGATGGCAAAGAGAGAGAGAAAGAAGAAAGGGGAGAGGAGAAATAGTGTTCATTGGGGGACGTGTTACAACGAGTAAATAACAGTGACCTAGCTAGCAATGTCGCTGGAGCCGCCAACATTTCGACGAGGGGACTTTTGTCTTCGTCAGGGCAGCAGCTGCTTTCCTTGGCAGCGTTTATGAACGCGTATAGATATCACTTCCGCCACCTTCAGTGGTTGAGAGGAGAATAAGTTGGAGCGCGGACCACTGTTATTCAATTCACGCAGCTGCCTGTCAATTTTTGCCTCGTTTGGAATGCTAGAGCAAGGGGTCGCGCGCCCGGTGACCAGCTTCTCGAATGTGCGCGCGCTCCACCGGAACCCAGTTCGCGTGCCCGTGGCGCATGCGCATCGCGCTATACTATACAAATGGTTAGGCACCCTGCTGTTGAGTTCCGAGCTATTACCTAGCTGTCACTTTACAGAATCAGAGACGGGCAAAAACCGCTGCTTTATACACGACACTGCTGTTGGACCGGGGCCGAGTTTTATGGAAAGCTTAAGCCTCGATATTCAATCTCGCTCTCCGTTCTTTTTTTTATCTTCCTTCCTTCTTTTTCTTTTCCTTTCCTTCTCTTCTTTTTTTTTTGAAATTGCGATAGCTGTATAAGCAAGATTTAGCAAGTTTCGCGACGATCTAATAGTAGGCGACCGCAATGCATATCGCAATATTGACATGTCATATTAAGCACACATGGCACGTCACAAGATACGAATAAACTAGTCGTGACTTTGCGCACCATCCGTTGTCGTCGTCTTTCCTCCCCTTCTCGTCATTAAGTACGCAGCCAAGAAGAAGCTATGCATATCACGAGCTGTGCTCGCATTTCAAAACGGTTCCGCTAGTTGCTCGTTTGAAGCGCCGCTAAGCTGAGTTTTCTTTGCAGATCGTGCGTCATATGTTACAATAAAAAGTGAGCATATGGCAGCTCGAGGGTCAGGACGTAAACCTGTACTAAAAATATTACGGCAGAACAAATCTCGCGATGACTGTCGATGGTAATGCGAGTAGCGTTCGAGCAATGTATAGTGACAGACCGTATCCTTGTATGCCAAAAACTTGGTAACTGAAGGATGCACAAACTATCTTCACAGTACGACATGTTGCCGCTCTACTTTTTAGAAGAAACCTACTTCACGTTCAACTTGTCGCATTGTTTGTTTTGCCAAATAAATTAAATTTCGGGATTTAATATCCCGATACTGCACAGTGAGTTATGAAGGACGCGCCGTAGAGGAGAGTTCCGGATTCATTTTCATTCTCTGCACGTGCACCCAATGCACGCCGTGCACGAGCATTTTGAATTCAGCCGCCATCGCAATGCGGCTGCAAAGCGAATCCGCGACCTCGCGCAACGACACAGCCACTGGGCGACCAGGATGGGTTTTGTTTGGTCAATGTATGTGCAGTTTGGCGGGGAAGCCTGCAGTGCATGTTCATCGTCGTAGCACGAGAATATATATATAGCGTCTTAGCGTCTTAGTCGACAGGACAGGCCGAATCCTACTGCGGTAAAAATGTATCGTGCATGCGTTGGTTCTATAGTAAAGCCTGAGACAGAAAAATTCACCGATGATAGTCTGTATATAATGGGAAATTCGAGCGAAGCTCTACACGTGTTTTCATTTCACGGTGTATTGGGTGGCGCGGACAATCTGTCTCGCGCGGCGCGTTGCAAACGGAGCGAAATTTGCAAAAGAGCGATCGCGGTAAGCTGCGCGCGGATGACGGGAGGGTGCGATTCACGGCCGGAGCCGCTAGCCGCCGCTAATAGACCTCCCAGACGATGCGCTAAAATCCCTCTATCTCCAAAGTAGCGCCAATAATTTCCCTCCTCCTGCGCTGCGCGGCCTCGACAGTGGCGCCGCCTATGCTGGCCCTGCCGTAGCAGCGACCGCTAACGCGCTACCGGAGGACATCCGCGGAGAAGGTCGTTCGAGCCCTGCGGAGCGGTTTTTGAGGCGAGGTTTTGCTTCGTCAGTCGGTAACTGGCGTTAATAATGTCGTGTTGGAACTGCGCAAGAAAATAAAGAAAATGACCATTATTTAAGGCGTGGAGCGACCGCGCGTTGAGAGTTCGTGTTGCTGAAACACGACGCATGCACACGGTGTGCTCAAGCACGCGCGCAATTACCTCAGTTCCAGGTTTTGACTGCTTGAAAGTATGTGTACGTCGTTTCGTAGGTTCATTTACGTACCTGCAGGATACTTTGTTCAGCCAGCGCGTGAGTGATTCCAACTGTCTGGGGCCAGCAATGCCTAGCAACAGGGCCACTTTTGCTCCGCACCTTTTACATATGTGTGTAGCTCACGCACAAGTTGTGGCGGCCATGATGAACGTTTTCACACGTAGACAGTATTGATTATTTGAATGACGTACAAGCACATGGAATCGTTTCTTTATTTATTTATTACAGTGCAAGTGGTTCGAATTTGATAGCAAGAACGAACTTGATATGCCAACTGAACAGAGGTTCCGAAAATAATTATCCCCGCCCCTCATTAACACCAGTAACACTTTTGTTGAACTGCTTATATTATATCTGCATAGTACATCCGTCTGCATTCTTTTGCGTTGTAAGTTTTCAAAGGGAAGCAGCGTTGCTTTAACTGGAACACTCAATGCGCACAAGAGAAAGAAAAAAATGATTCTTGGGTTTTACGTGCCAAAACCACGATATGATTGTAGGCACGCCGTAATGGGGCACTCCGAATTAATTCTGACCAGCTGGGGCTCTTTAAGGTGCCCCAAATGGACGGGACACGGGCGCCTTTGCATATCGCCTCCATCGAAATGAGGCCGCCGTGGCCACGAGCACATCATAATTGGATTTCTCCGCTCTTTCTGCGCATGCGCGAGGAGCAGTGGTCGCGAGAGAAAAATGTGGGCACTTTCGGTCCTTGAGATTTCTCTTGGCCCCTAGGTACTACGGAGAAGAAAGATGTTAGCTCCGTTCGTCCCTAGCCGAGCTGGCAATGCAATCGACAGAATGCGTGGCCGGCAAGGCGAATAAGCCGTGTCCAAAGTGAGTTTGTTGCTATTTTGCTGCGACGGTAGCATATTAAATTTTTATAGTCGCAGGGGGATACGTTTGGACGTGAGGCGTTTCCTCGGATGACTTTAATGGCAAAGGATTACGTCGCACCGATACATTGTTCATTAGTTTCGTTGAGCATACCACACACTTCAGGGGAATCGCGGGAACGGAAACAGTTCGTGAATTCAACTGTGGTGCCGATGAATTAGTTCTTAATGTAACTGAGCATACAACACACTTGGAGATTCGTGGGAATGGAACATTTTGTACTCTGTATGTCAAAGTACTAAAACTTGCGTTGCCATGCAATCTGAGCCGTAAATCGTTGTGAAAGCTGTACAGTCACACTGGCAAAACACTACGCCCTGCGGATGAATACGGAACAAATGTATGCTACAGAAAAGTGGTCGTCATGCAATTTCATAGCAGTAGACCCTTGGAACGCTGTATAAGGTAACACTGATATTGGCTACGTGGTGCAGATTTGTAGCGATTCTGAGCTGCTTGTGCGCAAGGATAATTAATGAAGGAGCGCGTATTACTAATCCCGGCTGTTACGATGGGGAGCTCGTATACGGGGAGCTCTATGTGGGCGAAACAAGGGCTCAGATCGCTACAACCGCATGCGAAATAGCTCTGAAGGCCTGCCAGTACACTTGTTCGGCGTCTACGTGCTTGTACTGCGGCAGGAGACGTGACGGCAGGTGCGCACACTATATCCTCTGACAGTGGCCGCTTTCCACTGTTGGTATACTTCTCCGCAATACAATCCGCATGCTTGATTGCGCGACATTAGTGCCTTACGGCGAAGCTGACTTTAGGCAAGCGGCATTGTGCAACGCTCGAGCCATCTTGTCCGTCACTGCGAATAGAAAACGCATACACGTTCAAGCTATTTGAGCTGCATCATTTTGTCGATGTTTACCCCTCTTTACTAAATGAAGAGGATAACGTACGCCTGCGTGGGTGATTTAAAAGATTGATAAAGAGCCTGGTAACCTATGTGCAGTCAATCAAAAAACACTATTTATGCAGGTGTCCACGCTCCTGTAAAAAAAAAAAAAATGCAATTCAGTGAAGACCCTCTGGAGGTGGATCCGCACATATGTAAGCATAGCCGGCTCATCAGTCGCAAAGTAGGAGCTGAAAAAGAACTTTTTAATGCTCATTATACGACATTGGTAGCGATTCATTTGTGGTCAGCCAGTGAGAAACGCATTGCACTAGACAGTGAAACTTCGCCTTAATCTGCAATGCTTATGTGGCGAACAGGAGAGCAAAAGGTGAAAACAATGTCTTCATTCAAGCCAAGTCATCCAGGTAGTGAAATTGCGTTTATCGTTGGTGTAATGTTGACGCATTTGCTTTCTGAAGTCCAACTTTTACTCCAACTTAGTTTCCATTGGTGCAGGTGCTTCTACTGGAAACATCTAAACTATGAGTTATCAAATCAGGTTGCCGTCTTGTAGTTTTAGAAGTTTTCCTCCGGTCTTATGTCTTTTCTGAATCTGGGAGAGCTGACTGATTGCACAAACCACGTAGCCAATATCAGTGTTACTGTACAGCTTTCACAAGGGTCTACTGCTACGAAATTTATTTTTATTTAGGATACATTTGTTCCGTATTCATCCGCAGGGCATAGTGTTTTGCCAGTGTGGCTGTACAGCTCTAACAACGATCTACGGCTCAGATTGCATGGCGACGCAAGTTTTAGTACTTTCACATACAGAGAACAATATGTTCCATTCCCACGAATCTCCAAGTGTGTTGTATGCTCAGTTACATTAAGAACTAATGCATCGGCACGGCAGTTGAATTCATAAACTGTTTCCGTTCCCGCGATTCCCCTGAGCTGTGTGGTATGCTCAACGAAACTAATGAACAATGTATCGGTGCGACGTAATCCTTTGCCATTAAAGCCATCCGAGGAAACGCCTCACGTCCAACCGTATCCCCCTGCGACTATCAGAATTTAATATGAAACCACCGCAAAAAAAAAAAAAAAGGAAAGCAACAAACTCGCATCGGCACGGCAGTAGAATTCATAAACTGTTTCCGTTCCCGCGAATCTCCTAAGTGTGCGGTATGCTGACCTTGCTCAACGACACTAATTAACAATGCATCGGCACGAAGTAATGCTTTGCCACTAAAGTCATCCGAAAAGACACCTCACTTCCAAACGTATCCCCCTGCGACTATAAAAAATTAATGTGCTACCGTCGCAACAAAATAGCAACAAACTCACTTTGGACACGGCTTCTTCCCCTTGTCGGCCACGGATTCTGTCGATTGCGTTGCCAGCTCGGCTAGGGACGAACGGAGCTGACAACTTTCTTCTCCGTAATACCTAGGCGAAGAGAAATCTCAAGGACCGAAAGTTCCCACATTTCTCTCTCGCGACCACTGCTCCTCGCGCATGCGCAGAAAGAACGGAGAAATCCAATTATGATGTGCTCCTGCCGAGGCCGCGATTTCCTCCCGCCAACTGCCGCGATCAATCCGCCTGCGCGTACTTTCGTCGCACTGGGCCAGCAATGGCGGTCGGAGCGCGCTGGAAAGAAAAAAAAAATACAAAAGCGCGACGCGCTGCCACGTGACACAGATTGGCCAATGGAGGAGCGGAGGAGCTAGGGCGACAGGAGGCGTGAAGGAGGTAACGCCGGGGAGAGCATGGTGGCGGAAAGATCTAAGAATGGCGCTACTTTTGGAAAATTGAGGGGCTTTACGATACGCGCTACTATGGCGCCATCTCGTAGCTATCATCGCCGCGCTACGCTTTTCTTCTCACGCTTTCGTCATACCCTCCTCCACTGCTTTTCTCCTCGCGTCTTACGCGCCGCGGTTGCTTAGTGGCTGTAGTGTTGGGCTACTAATCACGAGGTCGTGGGTCCCGGCCACGGCGGACGCATTTCGATGGGGGCGAAATGCGAAAGCACTCGTGTACTTAGATTTAGTAGCACGTTGAAGAACCCCAGGTGGTCAAAATTTCCGGAGTCCCCTATCTACGGCGTGCCTCGTAATCACGTACAACCCCATAATTTTTTTTTTATTTTCCTCTTCGCGTCTTACATTCCCCGCTGCGCTCCGCATCGGCTCTTTCATCCTTCACTGTGTTCGTTCACTCGGTTACGTCGACGCCGTTGCCGACGCTCACCGCAGGAATGGGAAGACGGCAGGCTAGCAACAGCGACCACAGTATGTACGGCAGCTATAGCGTCGACATACGTATCCTTAGAGCAACTCTTTACCGTGTCGCCTATAAACCAAACTCAAACTTTGTGTTATAACTCACTGAGCTTATAGCAACTCCTATCGTGCTGCATTTGAGCAAAGAGCGACTTCTCGTTCAAGCTCGCATGTTTAACACTGCATTAGCGCCCCGTATGACAACACTCTCGCTGTTTATGGCGCTGGTGCTACGGTATACTGTTGCCCCACTTACAACACAAACAAATCAAGAAAAACCGTTAAACAAAACAAAAATCCAATGGCAAACGCAAAAGCGGGCGAAATAAGTGGCGGGAGTGAAGGGGCTTCTGCGAAAATGCGTTGTATGTCATCGTTAAGCCATGAGTCGCTTGACGGATACTTCTATGTGAGGCCAGCACACGAAAAAATAAAATAAACCTTTTTCTGTGATTTAAACGCCTGTGATCGTATGCATTATGCTGTCGCTCCACCACTTACCGGCCTGCTTATAGAATGGAAAACAGCGCTCCCTCAGCATGAATCTTCATTCTGGTAGTCACAACGGAGTCATTCAATGTGAAAAAGTAAAAAATTTCAGCTTTAAATTCACCTCGAACAAAAAAAAACGCGTACGCCACAGAGCGAAGCAATGTGTTTCCCTCGATTGTGTGTACATGTGAAGTACCATTATAAATTAAATTAAATTATGGGCTTTACGTGCCAAAACCACTTTCTGATTATGAGGCACGCCGTAGTGGGGGACTCCGGAAATTTAGACCACCTGGGGTTCTTTAACGTGCACCTAAATCTAAGTACACGGGTGTTTTCGCATTTCGCCCCCATCGAAATGCGGCCGCCGTGGCCGGGATTCGATCCCGCGACCTCGGGCTCAGCAGCCCAACACCATAGCCACTGAGCAACCACGGCGGGTAAGTACCATTATAGTACACCCTAAGTGTAGTACGCGTGTCCTGCTAGTGCCATCCCGAAAATACGGACGATAACAAACGTTATTGCTATGACAACACCGCTTATTTTCTTTATCATGTGAAGGAGCTGTTTATTCCTATTTGATGTCTGCCACTCGCCCTGTTGTGGCAAGAGCAACGATTTATCGAGAAAGGTTAAAAACATGAATGACTGCACAGTCTCAAAACTGGACAAAATATAATCGGTGCAAAGATAGCGTCGATATTATGCACACGTTAACAATATTCTCACACGGAAATCAAGATGCACTGAAGAAACATTAGCCTGGAAAGATGAATGAGAATAACAGAACTGTTTACAAAGCAAATTTGCACCTCGAAAAGCAAGGAAACACGGGTGAAAAGTATAGCGGCGAGCACGGCTGGCGGTCGTCGAACGGAATCCCCCCTGCTCGAGTCTGTCCACTGTGTGTGCAGACGTCACCGTGCTACATTGTCACATCCACAACAAAATACTGGTGAGAGCAGTATCAGCGAGGAAACTGTCGAAAATGTTCTTTGCGGTTGTCCTAGCTATGCAGCGGACAGAGGCAGTGGCGAGCAACCGCGTTGGCCTGTCTCGAGGACCGGCCGCTTTCGGAGGTTACAATCCTGGAATACTGGCTTAAACGATCAGAAATCGGTCAAGGCGCTGCTATGGAAGTTTCCACGTTCGGGTATACTATTAGACAGACTTTGACCCCAACCTCTATAATTTCTTCTCGCACGTCTGCTTTCTCTTTTTGAGACGCTTTCCGTCTTTATTTCCCCCTTCCCCTTCCCCCAGTGTAGGTTATGAAACCAGAAGCTTCTTCCGTCTCCAGTTAACCTCCCTGCCTTTAATATAATATATATATATATATATACGGACGAACCTTATCAACCTTTCTAGCATACAACAACGAGATCTACAGTACCGGCAATGCATGCCTCTCAGGCGCTCGTAAATATCAGGTTTATCGGTCGCAGAATAAGCACGTAAAATTTCATTAGCTTTAGAATGTCAAACTGCCGTCGGTGGAGACGTCTGGCTAAAAAACATGGCACAAGCGCCGACATCCGGTGACGTTGAGCCTATAAGCGACTGAAGGACTGTTGACACAATGCAACACTATATAGTCTTTGCCCAAACCGCGTTCGAGAATGGCCAGCGGCCTTGAAAATTACCATAACAGCAATTACGCGGCGCCACAATACAGACAACCATCATCGATGTATGGATCTATAGGCCCGATCAATAATTATCATCCAGTTAACCTCCCTGCCTTCCTTTCACCATCCCGTTTATCTCTCTCACTCACTCTCTCTCTCTCTCTCTCTCTCTCTCTCTCTCAGAACTAGGCGCCAAGAAGTTGCACCAGCCCCGTTCCTAACTCATTTTCAGCACACTTTATTGCAACAGAAATTGTAGAGCTTTTGCACTTCCGTACTGGCGGAAATGCGATCCTGCAGACTTCACAAACACGGGGTATGCCTTGATAGAGATAATTCCGAGAATTGGGCTAGTAGAAATTTTCCTTATGTTCCCTTTTTGTTCTGGGATTTCGAGGTATTCTGCATAAAATCTCACTGCGAAAGTGACACCAAATAGGGAAGCTTTGATACCACAGTAGAAACAAGTTAGTCTGTCTCAGCTTTTACATTTATACATATATAAAAAGCTGCGACTATTGAGCCACTTGATAATTGTTGCGTGTCCCAGTTTGTCCTCTTTACTTCACACAGCAGAAGAAAAAATTTCCAGTCTGGTGCATATCTCTTGCCCGGAGCTGAATTACCAAAGACACGTATTTTATATTGTTTTATCTATGTATGCGTAAGCGTTTGTATTCAAGCTTGCGCGCACTTAGGAAATTTTCATTATTTTTAAAATCATGCCTCCAAATACGGAGACACTTTTCTTCCCTTCACATTATGCCACCTTAAAGTCCCTAAGAACACTCACAGTCCTTACGGCTTTCACTTGCATTGTACTCCAACAAAGCAACATTTTATAATTCGCGCTGCCTTGGCGACTGGAAGCTAAAAAAATTTTTCGTCGTATTCTTTTTAGGAGTGCACATTTAGAAGTGCAAGGCACAACCAAAAGTAGTCTCAATAAAAGCTACGGCGATTAATTTAGCCTCTTGAGAAAGCGCTCTATAATCCTCTTACCTCCCTCGGGGCTCGCTCGGAGAATGCGTTCCGAGAAAGCTTCCGCTCGACGTTGTCCAACTCTAGCGGCGAGCTGGCGAAACTCAATTTACGTTCCTGGAGACGGGCAGATTTCGTGGTGCAACTTATAGCGAACGAGCAAGTCATCGTTGCGGAGAGCTTAGGCTGAAGTATTGTGGTATCAAGCATTTAAGGTATAATTCTTCAAATAAGAACACAAAAGTGGCTTATTTATTGAATTATATTTTCACATTTTGTACAGTTGCCCAAAAAGCCACAAAAAGGGTAGAAAGCGGGAGTCTTGAATTGCGAAGTTTATTTTTTAGTCCTGCTCGCCGCTATTTAAAGAAAAAAGCTTAAAACGCGTTAACTAACTAAAACATGTGTCTGTTACTTCTTGTTGCGCAGAAGAATTTTTTCTTCAATTACACGGTACGCGTGAGCATTCGCAAGCTGACACCAGAAATAAAGAAAAAGAAAAAGAGAAACAGGCACCATTATTGACAATAACTGGTCTGTACGTGACATGTGATGAAAATGATGTGCATTCATTCAGAAACAGAAACTGCAGAATTATCGTTGAGGCACATGCGTGCGCTTGGTCACTAAGACTGGTAACTGAGGTCCCTCGTAGCGCAGTCATGTGACAGTAACGGCTGAGGGTACGCAATTAAGTCCTATTCTCCACATCAGGTTTTGTAGTCACAAGCGGTCCTGTTCTGTGCACCTGTTCCCTGCGCTCTTAGATTAACCATTACGTTGAGTAAGTAGTTCAATATAAAATAACCGACTGAACGCTGCAATAACAAAAATAATACAAAGAAAACGGCCTCGACACAGCTGTTGGAAAGTGCACTGAGCACATTAAGTCGTTACCGTTTTCTGGTTGATTGCTGGCGCTCTCAACGGCAGGGGCACTTGAGGATAGGCACATCACATCACTTCTACGTTGATATAAATAACGATGACAACAAATTTGTCATATCTATGCAAATTCTTAGCAGGCATTCTTCAATAACAGCAATTGCTAGCAGCGGACCCCAAAAATACCGCAAAGACATCCAAATTTAAATTTCAGATCGCGCAAATTTGTTAATAAATTATGGAATCTTGGCTTTAAACAGACCACCCTTCAGCGTCTCCGTAGTGGATCCAGCGTCTCTGTAGCGTCTCCGTGGATCTAGTTCCTTTCTGGAAAGTTCTGTTTCAATGCCTGCGTGTCCCTCCTGCTTGTGAGAACTCTTCGTAAACGCGCTGTTCATGCGGTCACACTTGGATTGAGATGCCTCTGAGCGTTACCTTCATCATACATTCGCCGCCTGGCCGCTTGGGATTTTTTTTTTTTTTTGCTATTTCATCTGTTTATTATGAGCTACATGTGTGTGTGTGTGTGTTTTTTTTTTTTACAAAACACATTGTAAATGACTTTTCTGACCACCGGCGAAAATTCAGCACCCTATTCGTCTGCTTATGCGGAATTTATTAAAATAGTCCCTGGCGCACCAAATACCTGAGGGACCCGATAAAACGTGAATAAGCTCTTGTGGGGGCACTAGAAAGGAACATTAAGTTTTGATGTACCGGTACATAACTTACGCTTCTTCAATACTGAGTTGAATGAACTGACTCTAATTGGAGTGAGATGAACTGAACCGACTAGACTATACTTACCCTGGCTGGACTGAACTGAAATGACTCTGATTGTATTGAACTGCTCTGGATTGAGCTGGCAGTGGACAGTACTGCACTGATTGACTGAACTTAACTGACTGACTGCACTGAACTGAACAGACTCTGACTAGACTGACTGATAGCAAAGCCGAGAGAGGAAGCTTAGCTAAGGCGGCCAGAAAAAACGCAACGACCAACATTTGAGCGGTGAAGCCACCTTGAAATTCTCGCACGAGCTCGCCATGACGTCACAGATTTTGATTGCGTCAGTTTAGTCGTCTGTCGATAAGGCGGGGCTACAATGTGTTATGAAGGAACCGAACGCTGAACCTCCGGGAAGTTTCGAGAATTCTTCTCGCTCTCGAAACGACGCAATTGCAAGAATATGCCTTGAAAGTAGTAAGGACGCAGTTCCAATTTTACTTCTAAGTGTCCAATACAGAGAAGACGCTTCGAAGTAGCGACGGCAGTGATCACTCACCCACCGTGTCGACCGCCAGGACACAGGGGCTGCTCTGCGGGCCGACTGCGTTGCGGGCCCGGCAGTAGAGCGTCACGGCCGCGCCGTCCGAGGCCAAGCTGCGGTGGTGGGGTATCCTGAGCACGCTCAGCGAGCCGTTTGCCGAGGCCAGGGCGCCGCGCTGCGCCACGGGCCGCTCGCCCGCAGCGTCGCGCACGCTCCACGTGAAGCTCAGCCGGTCGGCGGGCTGCGCACGGACCCGGCAGTGGACCAGCGTCTCGTTGCCGCCGTCCGGCGTCGAGGACCAGATGCGCTCGCACCGCGGCGAGTCTTGAACCACGAGGAATCAAGCACCGCGAGCGTTAAATGGCAGAAGTGGCCCAAGAGGTGCACGTGACTATAAAGATCTGAAGCCATATCAGTTCCGCGGAAGTTCGTGGGGTGGCGGAAGGTTCACGAAAGAAAACACTGCCATCCACCCAACTGTAGTACGAAGCTACACAGGAAACCCATACTAGTTTCTCAGGAGCTCTGAACCCGGGGCCAACTCCGTTGCGAGCCGGTCGCTCGACGATCTGAGCTGGAAGGCAAGCAGATCGCAGAGGGAGGCCAAATTTATTGAATCGATGCTTTGGCTGTCGATAATTGCGGCCGCTCTGTGCAATCTTCTAGCCTCCTGCATGGTCAGCTCAGATGGCAGAGCGACCATGCCGAAAAGGCGTTGGTTCTATGTTCGATACGGACCAGGAGGATTTTTTTTCGTTAACTTTGATGCTTTGTTTCTGAGAAACTCGTATGGTTTTCAGTTGCAGCTTAGCACTGCCCTCGGATGGATGCCCATCTTCACTTTCATGAGAAAATATAATGGTACACTCTGCTGCTGCCTACTGCGTTCCTACTCCGTTTGCAGTGATGAGAGACCCGCTCGAGATTAGTCAGAGAAAGCATGCGCGAGGTCAACGTTTATCTCGTCCTATAGCAATTAGCACAGCCACGTTACGAGAATTTTGTCGGGTTACGGTCACGTCTCGGTCAGAGTTCGCAACATGCCTCGCTCCGGCACGTTGCGAACGGAGCGAGGTGTGGCGCGACTGCCTCGCTAATCTGGAGATCGTGAGAGCCAGCACGTGGGTGATGCGTGGGCGCGATTCTCAGCAGCTGTCGCCGACAGACCTCCTAGATGACGCGTGCTACTCTGGCGCCATCTCGTAGCTATCGTCACCGCACTACGCTTTTCTTCCCACGCTTTCGCCATGCCCTCCTCCACTTTCCGCCTCGTGGTTACGCTGCACTCTCCTCTGCTCGTTCCTCCTCGCGTCTTTCATCCGTTCAGCGTTCAGCGTTCGCTTTCATCTTTCGCTGCTGTTTCGCTCGGTCGCCACAGGAACGGGAGCCTAATAGCTGCGCTCTAATATGTGCCTAGTGCTCTATTTTGAGCAAGAAACAAGGGAAGAGTGCGTCTATCAGGTTTTTCGAATTTTCAAGGGCTGGGCATATATATTTGTCGAAAGCGCTCCTTTTCATCCTTGGCGTGTCAGTTTTATGACTACGAGAGAACTTGGCAGCTGCGTGTAACGGCCGGACGTGATTGGCAAAACGAGCTCATACTAACCAGGGGCCTTTACTTGACAGGAGAACAATACCTATAAAAATAATTTGTTTTTCCTACCAGCTCCCCAGACAGAGAGAGAAGGCAAGATAAGAAAATTTAGGGATGTTAACCATACGGGCGTCTGGTTTGCTTCATTATGCAAGGTTATAAAGGAAAGGGGATGGGAAAATATAAGGATAAAGATAGTGACTACTGCGTAAGGGGATGAATCGCACAATTACAGACTGTCCCTCACGGAGGTGCACTTCAAAAACTGCAATACATTATATAGCAGGCCATTTGTTTTTTGCACCATCGTCGAATGTAGCCACCGTACAAGAATATTCTCCCCTGAAATTCCTTAGCAGTCCAAACAGTCTAGGGCGGTCTGAAGACAGAGGCATTAGATATATTCATCGATGACAGCTGTGCAGAAGGTGACCTATGTTCGCTTGGCATTCACAACCTATAGGTACCCACTTATAAAAGCGCATATCCGTACAATAATTCCGCCGCTTCATGTTCATGGTTGGTTGGGTCACACCACCACGCGCCATTAAATTATTTCGGAATTATTTGTTGTTTGGTGTTGCTCTTTTTAGGCTTTCGTCTGTGTTCACCACCCTCACCGAATTGGCTGATAGTGCGCGTGCGCTGCCATGCGGTTACATCCCGACCGTCAATGACAGGTTATGTGGCTGTTCTTAACTTTAGGCTCAAAAATAACCGCACCCTGCTATCATTTCTCGTGATTTTCTTCTGGAAGAGCTTGCATGCTAGACGTGCCGCCAATCAAACATCTTAAGTTTTTATTCTAGGCACTCGCTCTATCTTTTGGACACAAAGATAATTGCACCTCGTTATCATTTCTCATCGTTTATTCTGGACGAGCTTGCGTGCTAGACCTGCCGCCAATAAAACCTCTCAAGTTTTCATTAGAGATACTCTCTATTTAACATGATTGGCCTTTGTCATCACACAAGGTACTGAAAGACCGATCTCGCCGTTCATGGGCGCACAAGGTTCTGAAGCCGACATCACGTTTTCTTCGTTTCTATTCTTTTTTAACTGGCTCGTGTAATTGCCTCTGACCGCGCGACAGTCTTTTTCTTTTTTCTTGGCGCAATAAATGATCGCTAATCGTCACCATCACTCACAAAGAACGGTGAGCTGAACGGTGTTGCTACGCACGCTGGCCAGCGGGTTTGACGCCTCGCATGCGTAACTGCCTGCTTGAGAAGGTCGCACACGCCGCATGATGAGGTAGGGCCCGGTCACCAGGAGAGACGACTGCTGCCCAGCGGAGACCGCAGCGGTGGCGTTGCCTCCGGGCTCCAAAGGAACGCCGCGGTGGAACCATTGGAATACGTCCACGGCGGGGTTGGCCGACGTCGCGCACTCCAGGTACACGTCGCGCCCTTCCAGGATCATCGGCTCGGACAGACCACGGCCCAGTCGCAGCGTCACGTTGGGGGCGTCTGCGACGTGGAATGGTGCGCGCACGCTCACTGCGGCTGTCGACAGAGGCGACACAGAGGAATCGAATAGATACAGTTTTCCGTTCTATGACGGCTCTGAGTTCAATTGCAGCGTCTGATGAGTGCGAAGACAGGCGCCAGAGCCCGGCATAAACGTCCTCTGTGAAGAAAGTGCTTCAGTCCGGGTTATGCCTTAGCATATAGAGACTTAACTGTGAACGCTCTACCGAATTTTCTTCTGTGCACTTGTAAATATCTTAGTGCTGTTTTTAGAGCGGTGTAGCGCGCGCGTGCGTGCGTGCGTGCGTGCGTGCGTGCGTGCGTGCGTGCGTGCGTGCGTGTGTGTGTGTGTGTGTGTGTGTTTGTTTGTTTGTTTGTTTGTTTGCGTGTGTGTGTTTGTTTGTTTGTTTGTTTGTTTGTTTGTTTGTTTGCTTGCTTGCTTGCTTGCTTGCTTGCGTGTGTGTGTGTGTGTGTGTGCGTGCGCGTGCGCGTGCGTGCGTGCGTGCGTGCGTGCGTGTGTGTGTGTGTGTGCGTGTGCGTGTGCGCGCGCGTGTGTGTGTGTGTGTGTGTGTGTGTGTGTGTGTGTGTGTGTGTGTGTGTGTGTGTGTGTGTGTGTGTGTGTGTGTGTGTGTGTGTGTGTGTGTGTGTGTGTGTGTGTGTGTGTGTGTGTGTGTCAATAGATTTTGTCATTACCTAAGTGGCAGTTCCTGCAATTAAATGACTTCAATTCACACATGTGTTTCTGGTCTTCAGTGACTGTTGTATATTTTGTTAAGTAAAAAAAAACATGAGCAGGCTTATTACTGGCAAATGTCAACTTACATATTTTAATAATAACAGGCAACGTGTCAAAAATTCAGTTGGTAAACATAGGACTTTTCCGTCTTGCTGCGTGGAACTCGACATAGGCAACACTAATAAAAAAATTAGGGTAGCCTGATTTGATACGCTATTAGTCACTACCATCTGTTACCAGAACTGTATTATTTCGCAACCCAATAAAGATGATTTCGTTGCTTTATTGTGGCTATTGTATAATGCAGCTATGTAACTTCCTTTCAACTTCTCATGTAGCGAAAGTCGTGTAAAGAAGGGCACCGTCCTAGCATTCGAAGGCGACATCCACCTTCCTTCCGAAGAATTGAGGTGTATGGTTTTGAAGCAAACACAAAAGATCGGGATAGAGCAAGCCACAAAAAGGAAGTGTCTAACAAATGACGACAGAACTAAGCAGACAGCTTCCGCTTCAAGTACAAAAGCGGCGTCGAAACGGTACCCGACCTAGAACTTCAAAACACCAAGAGCACATCCTTAAGGCGCGTGTGAACCTTCCTTTAGGCACGTGCCGCTTTCTCTTTCTGTTCTTCGTTTACAACTTGGGTTTCTATTCTTGTTATCACAGTTTTTGTTACCGCGTCCCTTCTTATCGCCCACGCTTTCAGGGATCATATGAAGGATTCGAAGTTGTAAACTTTAGCTGAAACTTACAGAAGACGTTTCGTTCTTCGTTATTTTTGTTCTGACATTGCAGGAAAAGAACACAACGATAAAGTATAAAGACTTCAAAATGCTGAGCTCCTTGAGTTCTAGAAGAAAGAAAGAAAGATGGAAGGAAAGAACGACAGAAAAATAGAAGAAGGGAATAAAGTGGAGAAATAAAGAAAGCTTTATTAATAATAAAACAGGACCGGACAAGAAAGGAAAGGACAAGTCAGAACAGGATATAGTGAAAGGTTCGACAAAACGTTGTCTAGTCAGTAAGTTTACTAGAAAAAGAAGACATAAGCACAAATGCATCGGGTCATTGACTAAGTCAAAAGTTACTCCACGTTAATTAATGATTGTGAACGAGAAACCCGTGTGGGTTCCGAAAGGTCAATTAACTCTGGCTTATTCAGTGACCACAAACATCTATTTTTTTTCTCGGGACAGAATAGCATGGAACAAAACAACACTGAACCTGCAGCCGCCATGTTTGTACTTTCATACCTACGGAGAGGCCGTATAAGCCCTTCGAGCCAATCAGAACTGACAGGATGGCGAATTTGACAATACGGCGGAATTCTACAGATGGTGCGGAACAGCATTCCCCCGTTCGGCCAGGGCTCCGTTTCTCACATTGGACGTCGAGCGTCCAGGTGGCCTCGAGGGCGTCCTCCGGCCAGCGCGGATTGGCGGCCACGCAGCGCACGGTCCTTCCGTCGTCGCCGGCCGTGGGCGTGAGCAGCAGCACGCTGAAGCTGTCGTTGCCGCTGTCCGACTCCTCGTGGAAGAAGGGCTCGACGCGCACCTCGTCCAGCCACCAGCTCAGCTGTGCCGCCGGCCGGGAGCCCAGGGCGCGGCAGTGGAGCTCGGCCGGAAGCTCGGCTCGCGACGCGTTCTGCACGCTCCACAGACGCGCCGACAGCGGTCGCACTGCGGCCGCGTCGCGCAGAAAGTAAAGGTGCGCCGTTGGAGTTGAGATTTAATGCAGCCGCCGTGGTTGCTCAGTGGCTATGGTGTTGGGCTGCTGAGCACGAGGTCGCGGGATCGAATCCCGGCCACGGCGGCCGCATTTCGATGGGGCGAAATGCGGAAACACCCGTGTACTTAGATTTAGGCGCACGTGAAAGAAACCCAGGTGGTCAAAATTTCCGGAGTCCTCCACGGCGTGCCTCATAATCAGAAAGTGATTTTAGCACGTAAAACCCCATAATTTAGAGATTTAACACATGCAGTACATGAGAAAGCCCGCTTGTGATGGCACTGGAGTTTGAGGGAAACCTTTATTCCTAGTTTCGTTAGTGATTTACCCTTCTACAGTAAAAAAAAAGCCGCTCTTAGTTTGGGAGAAAGCTTGGTAAGCCGGAAAGGACGCAAAAACAAAACTCGTGCGACGACGCCGTCTAGAAGTTTCCGCACCACTCATATGTAACGTCATGGATTTGGACGGCGTCTGCTCGAACATATTCAAGCTTTTGTTGGTAAAGGTCGACCACATATTATTCTAAAGGAGCCATAGAATAAACATAACAAGTGTTGAAAGATTTTCCGCGCCACAATTGCCGAAATACAAAAAAACGTTACAGGGTCTCTTAACCCTTTCGGCCCTGGCGTCGTCAATTGATCCCACAAAGTAAAACGTGTTTCCCACGAGTAAAACCAAAACTGGAAACAATAATTTTTTTGTGGGGTGTTCCTCCGAGAGCCCTTTCGCCACTGCGATCAGCAGCGGAGCATTTTGTTGACGCTCACGTGATGACGACGACGAAGTGTTTGTTCGTACCATGGCTGAGCAGCCTTCGGCTAAGTATCGACTTTCACAATGTATAACTTTTGTAGTTTCGAGTATTTGTGGCTGATATTTTTTATATTTATTTCCTACTGTTAGCGTAGGCGGATTGCGAAATATTGTAGGCCTAACCTGCATACTTTTTCTGTTGTGGCCCTTTGATTACATGTCCACTTTTGACGACATCAGGGCTTAGTGGTTGTAAGTCGTGCGTTACTCACTTTAGCCGTTTTCTCTTTCATATATTTTTGGTGCATCGATACTGGCGGCCTTATTTTAGTCGTGCCATGTCTACGCTCACGACGCTTGCAAGAATGCACGGATAGTCTCTTTGAAGAACTGGACGACGGTAAATTATCAGATGTGGAAGGCGAGTGCGACGAGTCTGGCGGCAGCGGTGACGAGGGGGACGACGCGCTTGGAACCACGGCGGAGCGCGAGTGTGACAGTTGAGAAGCTGATTCGGAAGACGATAGCACACAACCAATGGCAAGCCGCTGGGCGAGAAAGCCTTTCAAGGTGCCAGAGACCATATTCAAAGGGGCCGCTCATGAAGACCTTCACATGGAAGATGACATATTCTCACGATTTGGTTATTTTAGCCGTTATGTCCCGAATAGCGTCTTTACTGAGCTTGCTGAGAAAACAAATCAGTATTCTGTTTTTCAGTTTGGCACGTGTGTAAGCACTGATGATGAAATCAGCCGACTGGTGGCTCTCCATCAGATAATGGGTGTCCTGAAATATCCAAGGTTCCGCCTATATTGAAATCCTGCAATGAAAATTGCTAACATTGCATCAAGCGAGATCTTGCGCAACCGCTTCGAGAAGCTGCGCAACATTCCTCACATTCTTGATGCGAACAAGCCGGACATCAATGAGAGACTCTGCGAGGTGAGACCTCTGCTCAAGAATTTGCAAGCAAGGTGCCATGATCTCGAGGTATAGGAGAATCTGTGCATTGATTAGCAGGTTGTCCCTTTCAAGGGCCCTTTGGACATAACGCAATATGTGAAGGGCAAGCCTCACCCTTGGGGTGTGTAGGCCAACTCACACCGACGCTAGGGCACAGCGGTGTAAAATGGACGGTTGCGCAGGGAAAGTTCGAATTTTTTGTGAAAAGTGCAAAGTGCACCTGTGCTTGAAGAAGTCCAGGAATTGCTTCAAGGACTTTCACATAATGAAATAATCAATTTTGTGCTTAGTTTTTGTTGTAATAGCCGCATAAAATAAAGAATTTTTTTTTTAATTCCTACACCCGCTGAGCCCTGATGTCCCTTTTTGAGGACATGAAGCCAAATCGGTAATTACTTCACGCACAAGGTTTATATTTTGTGAGCATGTCATTTGGACCTTCAAATTGAAGAAAATGCAAGGGGAAAAAATCTGCGGTAAAAATAAAAATTCCAGGGCTGAAAGGGTGAACGGCGATAGCCTACTCTTTCTCCCCTTATCATTCGCCCCCTTCTCTTTGCCTCTTCTCTTTCTCTCCTTTCTTTTAGTCGTTACTGCTCACTACTAAGCCTCTTTAGTCATTTGTAATCAATTGTGGTCATTACAAGCCGTCGTTAGACATGTTGGTCATATCCAAGTCATCAGTAGTCATTAAAAGTCATTTCAGTCATCTTTAGTCATTACTGGTCATTACTAAGCATCTTTAGTCATTTCTAATCAATTGTAGTCGTTACAGTTCGTTGTTAGACATATTGGTCATTTCATAGTCATTACTAGTCATTACAAGTCATTTCAGTCATTATTAGTCGTTACTGCTCACTACTAAGCAGTTTAGTCATTTGTAATCAATTGTGACCATTACAAGCCGTCGTTACACATGTTGCTCCTTTCGTAGTCATTACTAGCCATTACAAGTCATTTCAGTCATTATCAGTCATTCCTGGTCATTACTAAACATTTTTAGTCATTGCTAATCAATTGTAGTAGTTACAATTCACAATTTGTCGTTAGACATATTGGTCATTTTGCAGGTCATTACAACTCATTAGTAGTCATTACAAGTCATTACTGGTCATTACTAATCATTTTAGTCATTTCTAATCAATTGTAGTCGTTACATGTTGTCGTTAGACATATCGGCATTTCATAGTAATTAGTAGTCATTACAAGTCATTTCAGTCATTATTAGTCATTACTGCTCATTACTAAGCATTTTTAGTCATTTCTAATGAATTGTAGTCGTTACAAGTTGTTACACATATTGGTCATTTCGTAGTCATTGCAGGTCATTACAAGTCATTAGTAGTCATTACAAGTCATTACTAGTCATTATTAACCTCTATCAATCTCTATTATAACGTTATCATTCACTAACTCTCACTGTCGATCATTTTTCATTTTTGATCTGTCTTTAATCTGTCTTCATATGGCCTGATGACGCTTCGGCGGACACTCCGGCGGTCAGGTCTGCTGACACAAACTTCACCATGAGCCTAGAAAAGCTTTCACCTTAAAAAACATTTTGAATTCGTCGACGTCAATTGCCTTTCGAGGCAAAATTAAAAGGAAAATGACTTCGGCCCTTATTGCAACTACAAACGAGATCATACAAGAGTCCAACATCAATACATGCTATTTATCCAGAAATATACACAACACATAGGTGCAAAGTGTGTCGCACCAGAGCCACGCTAGAACACATGCTATGGGAATGCCAGGGGCTAATTAATACACAATAATGAGAGCGAGGCCTCCACCGACCGCCTCCGCGTGCGATGGCAGGCCGCGCTGCTCAGCTCGAACCTGGAAGACCAACTCTAGGCAGTCCGGCCGGTCAAGGAAGCCGCCGGAAGGCAAGAACTCTTGGCCGTAACCTCGGCGGGTGCCCCAGCCCACTACTAGCCGGACGCGAATCGTTCTTCTTCGAAGTAAAGTTTTCTCACTCACTCATTCTCCACTGGGCTGCAGCCAAACTAGTCGCGCTGCCTTAAGGCAGCTCTTTCCCCACCTCGGCCACCCCTCAACCTTGTGCAAATATTGTTTTTGTACACGCATCAATATAAATCATTCACTGTCGTGATTTTCACAGAAGCTGAACGTCAAACCGGGAGCGGAAGTTCCTTAATTATTGCTGTAAAACACTCGTGGTACCAGAGCGTATTTTATATGTATTACTTGTAATAATAGAAAGGGCACTCCTACTGGCGCAGTAACAAGTCGAATTCAATCTTCTTTAATGTTTCTGAAGCAATTTTCTGGCAATAAGCTTTCAGCTTCGTGCAAGCAGATGCCTCCAAGACGTCGCAACTACGGAATAAATCAGAACACAGATGGTACAATGCCGCGTGCAATCCAACATGACTAACAACCAAATCCAACTACTTTCCAACCGGTTTATTGAGCATTCAATAAATTCTAACACTCGAAACAGCCATCCTTCCGGGGCGCCTTGCATCGTATCGGACGCCACATCATAACATGCGTCTTCTGGTTGCGAAAGCAGTCTGTCATTTCGCGTTTACCCAAGGTAGGACGATCGAAGGCCCTGCAGTATATAGTATTGTAAAATAGAACTTACGATTCATGTCAACCGTGAAAGAGCTGTTCATAGCTTCTGGATTCTCTTGCACAGCGCAGACAAAGGTGTCGAGGAGGAACTCTCTTCCCAACGACTCAATACGAAGAGAGCTTCGCGTGACGTTTCCTTGGCGGATGTTTTGCTCTTTCGCCTGCAAGCGGTGATAGCCGCTCCCGGACCAAACAAGCTTCGGTGGCGGCTCTCCTGCACAGGAGATACATGAACGCTAGACACAAGAGTGGGCAGTCGAGCGGGCCCGAGAGGCGGTGACGAGGCAAGGCCTCGAAGTCCCCTCATGGGAGACCTGAGCCTGGATCGTTAAACTTTGCTGGATTTTCAATAAAGTTGTTTCCATCCATCCATAGAGTGAGAAAGAGAGAGAGACAGACAGACAGACAGACAGACAGACAGACAGACAGACAGACAGACAGACAGACAGACAGACAGACAGACAGACAGACAGACAGACAGACAGACAGACAGACAGACAGACAGACAGACAGACAGACAGACAGACAAAGAACTTTACTAATGGTCCTGAGGAACAGCGTTAGGGTACCTCCCTTTTCAGGGAGTCCCCGTAGCCGTCGCGGGCCGAAGCTACTGACACCTCTAAAGGCGCTGACCTCATATTGCCACGCTCAGTTTAGGACTACGCGACGTAGTTTGTAGTTTGTCACGAGAGGAAACTGCAATACAGTCAGCTCGGAACGAACTGCTATTTTCTATTCCACGATGGTTTCGCTTCGTTTGGTTTTCCTTTTATGATGACTCATACCAACTGCAGGGGATCGCACAAAATTTGGATGGTATTAAGAAATTCTAGTTACTACTAAAATTTTTAAAATTATCAGGAAGAAATGAATAAAAAATAACGTGTGAATAACTTAAGAAAATTCCCTTGAAACAACTATTAAATTCCTCCACAGCTAAGCAAACATCCCTGTGGATTCCTGTGGTAGTTTCCTAGAGAGGAGGCTCCTAAAGAAATAATATTCAGACTGGAAAATTTTAAACCAAGTTTCCTGAACCGTGATTCTAAAATGTTTTTCGTTAAGAAAAACGGCGGCAGAATAAGGAAAAAGACATATATAGTCTCATCTTCTCCGCAGATTGGGCACAGAGGGGAGGGCTCCAGACCAGCCCTGTGACGATAAAACCTTAAGACTGGTATTCGAGAACGTAATCGGGTAAATTTTAGTTTAGTTTTTCTCGTGTGAAAGGAATTTCGTGCCAAGGAAGTAGGAGGTGTCGGTTTTTATATCTTATAGCTTATAGCTGGTTACAAAAGGTTTCGAATAATTGCATTTCTCCTGGATCAAGAGGTAGTTAGGTTAGCTGATGTAGGAAATAGTGACAGCACAGGGCCATTGAAGGACTATCTCGAGAGACTGTCAGACATTTCGTTCAGGAATAATCCCTCATGTCTAGGCATCCCAAGCGATCTAATTGAATTTGTGTAGGCAGATACTAGAAAATGAAATGTATGTGAAAGGTTAGTTCCATTATTTGCTGTAAGCGAAGAACATAAAGATAAAGAATCCGTTATTATGACTACCGTCGATAGCGATGAATTTAGTTTGCATAAGGATATCATTACAGCTGGAATTTCAGCCAGAAATATGGATAAGAAGTCCCGAATTCTGATCAAGAATTACCAGTCTAGAGCAGGAGTGAAAATGCCAATTCCAGATTTTTCTTCACACTGTGAGGTTTTTATCGCGATTACCGTATTTATAGCTAAAATCAATAACTGATCTTGTAATAGTCCGTTTACTATATCATGAGAGAGACGTTTTGCGTTGTTTAGGTAGATCTCGTCACAGATGATTTGTACACTCTCTCGCACATCACAAATAGTTGGTACCTCCAAGAAGCGTACATTTAAGGGATTAATCAATGTTTCTACAAAGACCACCTGCGGTGTATAAAAGCGAGGCCAGTGTACTCCAAAGAATAATGCAAGCTGGGAAAGGAATGTGGTTTCCAAACTTCTAATAGGGTATACATACATACTCAATAATGTTTGTACCATCAACAAGTGAAATCTACAGAATATTGAGGGCAACCTGACTTCTTGATGTAGTACGTTATGGGTAACAACTTTCGATAGCAGCCACGAACCACTTCGTCGTCGTCGTCGTCGTCGTCGTCGCCTAGTCTTAAATTGATCGTGGCAGTACAATACCATTAACAATAATTAAATATCAATTTATCGTTAGAATATCATCAAAAAGTTTAACAATAACAGGAGAGATCGCAGTGGCAGGCTTCACATGCTACTCCAGTTACATACTATAGTTACGAGAAAGGAAATCGATCGATTGATTGATTGATTGATTGATTGATTGATTGATTGATTGATTGATTGATTGATTGATTGATTGATTGATTGATTGATTGATTGATTGATCGATTGATTGATTGAGAATGAGTGAGTGAGTGAGTGAGTGAGTGAGTGAGTGAGTGAGTGAGTGAGTGAGTGAGTGAGTGAGTGAGTGAGTGAGTGAGTGAGTGAGTGAGTGAGTGAGTGAGTGAGTGAGCGAGTGAACTTTTGAGGAGGCGTCGAGCGCAATGGAACCACCCTTAAGGCGCGTCCGCGCGTTGAGTGTGAGTGCAATTGCCACGAGTTTGACCACAAGCTTCTGTAGATGCTGCTTTTTAGAGCACCTTTTGTTTGTAATCCGCGGCTTTTCTTCGCAACTTTAGTTCAGCACGGCGACAGACTTAGAGGGGCTACTGAAGAACGGTGCAAACAATGTCTGTCGCACTCAATATATTGATGAAAAACGATCGAAAACGACGTTGAGCCTCGCGTTTTATAAGAGGCAATAACCCACGTTCTGGCTTTTCTTATAACTCAATGCCTGTTCGTCAGGATCAGAAACGGGGTTAGTCCGCACTACAAGACTTTTTGAACCGCTAAGTGCAGCACTAAACGACACATGAAAAAGGTCAATGTGCGCATACAAAAATGATGCGTGTGGCGCACCTGCACAGCGTCCATCAAAATAAAGCCGCTTACCATTTTTGCCTCATCCTCTGTATGCATTCTCCTTTGTTCGTGTGTTCTTCCGCATTGCTCTTAGCGCCTGGAGAGTATGCTTTAAATCCGAGACACAGCCACCTCAATAGCCTTAGTTCATAAATGCTACTTCAAAGCAGCAGTTCTTTAAGCCTGGAAATGCTTCCACCACACTGTTTACATGCACTCAACGACGCGGTAGAAAGCGTGCAAATAGTTCAACCGCTTCATAAAAAGGCTAAAAACTAAAGGCCTCAATACTAACCGCCGTGAATGGCACTGGAACATTACCTCAGGGCGCCTTAGGACGCGTTAAGTTACGAACATTCAATATTGTTGATGCTATTGCTCAGATATGGCCGAAATTCCCCGAATTCGGCCCGTAGTAATTACCTTCCTACAACTCCATGCAAAATTACGTTGAATCCATTTTCACCTTCCGCTCCGAACATGAAAACTCTACATCGAACAGACGCAACATTTGTCACAGTGCGGCGCTGTACCACCTAAGTGCATTGTCATGAAAGCACGTCGTGTTTAAATGCGCTGATCTAATCGATACGGGCAAAATGGGATCGGTCTTCGTTCACGGAAGCCCCGACTTGCGAAGAGAGCGTCTATAGCCTAGGCGCCGCTCGTGGCGCTCTGCTCGCCGATTATACGCCCGTTCGCCGGGCCTTGTGTCGGCTAAGAAATGCGAGCTGCTGCCACGGCTTCCAGCGAACGGCCCCGCAAGCCCATTTGTGAGCGCGCCCCCGGCGCTACCTTACACACCGACGAAGGTTTTCAAAGGAGACCTACGAAAGAGCATGTCGGCGTAAAACATATATTCGATCCAGTTATTTTGCTCTGCAATATTCAAAACAAATATTCACTCTATGACTGGTACCGAGCCGAGCGACCCGGAAAAGGCTTTGTGCGAGCAAGCGCACAAACGCGACGAGCATCTCGCTGCCACGTCCACGCCCCTACACGCCGCTGCACATACGCAACACAGAGCATCCAGATACGTTCGATTACTCGAGTCATTTTCCGTTGCTTCGGGTAGCCAGTCCATGCGCATATGAAGTTCAAATTGCGAAAAATTATAGAGCACTACTGTAAAAATGGCATCCAAAGTGAGCTAGATGACCGACATTTATTTTAAATTAGACAGCGCAGTGCGCCAGTTAAAAGCGTGGCAAGTCCGTAATGATCAGACTAATATCAGGGCAAAAAAAAAAAAAGAAACACGTCCAATATTTTAACAAATCTGAAGTGCTTTCTTTGCGTATACCAAATCGTTTATCGGCATCCCTGAACGCCCCTTTCCATTAGCGCTTCGCCGGCGAATATGCGATGGCGTGTCGAGCAACCCCTCGAGGCGGGACGGTTAATCCACGCGTCCCAGACGCGTGGAAAGCCCGGGTCTGCTATTTTGCTCGACCGGCACTGTGCCTTTCAGCGCTGCTGACGGTGGCCCAAGAAACACTCAAGACCTGGGACATCAGAAATACCCCACGTATAGGCAAGCTCAATCGTAGAACGCAGCGCCATTAGAGCAGAGGAAACCCTTTCATCGATTTGCCTCGGGCCACCTGACACCGAGCGGAGTGACACGCGATAAAGCACCGACTCAATCCACTGCCTTCGCACTCTCTCATGGCGTGAGCTGAGCTAGGGGAGAATGTAGATCTATATTTCCCTCAGGGAACCAAGGTTCGAAAGAACGTTTATTACGCAAGGGGTGGAGCGAAATCCAGACGAATATGTCGAGACGAAAAGCACACAAACGCCTAAATGGGTGCTCCACGTGTTTTCTCATCATGTCTGATCTTCTGAACAGTGTCAACAAGCCAGTTTATACGGAGATCGTTCTCTGTCACACGTTACGTAACGGCGCTGTGAAGTAATAGAGTTAGCGGGTCAGGATTTCTCGTCGCAACGAGGCCGCGGCCTTAGAGTGTTTGGCGTTAAATACAAGCGTGCACAAGTCGAAGACGGTCGTATGCGCATGCGCAGTCGAGCAGCACCCATACTTTGTACACCACAGGGACCGTATTTGGCGTCTGCCAAATTAAGAGTGCGTGAGTCTAGGCCAAATTAATAGTGCTCTGTTAAGTCTGGGCTAGGCGTATATACCCTCGCTCCCTCAAATGACACGCAGTGCGAGCCACGTGGATGTGGCAATGGCGTTGGCTTTGCGGGTCGTACACGTCGTCTCAGCAGTGTAATAAAGCGAAAGACAGGAACAGGGACGAAAGCAGCCGTCAGAGTTTTCTTGGGTTGAGCCCGCTGAGACAAAAAAAGAAAAAAAGAAAGGGAAAGGAAAGAAATGCGGTACAGATTGTGCAGCGTAGCTGCTTATCAGAGCCTCAGCGGATATACCGAGATAAATTGTATGTCGCAGCTAGTAATTATGCGAAGCATTTCTTGCTCCTTCGCATGGTTACTATGTATATATCGTTCCAGTTAGTGAAAATATAACGTCGTTTTATGCATTGAAGCACACAACTAACTGGAACGTCAATGCATTTCTCCGCAAAGTTTGGGAATTACTATCTAGAAACTAGTGTCGTCCTGAGAATTCGTTCCGAGTGGATCCGCCTTGTGAACTCCACGGCTACAATTTGTAAATTGCAATCTGGATCATACGGTAATTCGTTAAAACGGTAATTAGTGCACTTTTGTTAATTAGTCAATTTTGCACTTCCATTTTTTTTTTTTTTTTGCGAGTAGTGTCCGCCGCTTCGAGTAGCGCACCTCATGAGCTAGAATATTACAATGTGCTACAGGCAACTTTTAAAGAAACTTTGAAAATGTTCGCTGACACACCCTGTATATAGCCTACCATGCATACTCGAGCTGCTGGGTATATGTTCATGTTTGTGTTGCCGGCAGTCGCGGACTTGTTGTTATCCGAGCTCCGTCATCCAACTCTCGTCTCCGATTCTCGCGTGCTACGTGTACCGAGCCAGATGGGCAACGTAAAAAGGTCCGCGTATGTACGAACAGCGACCCAAAAGCAAGTTTCTCACCCCGTGCACGCCAACAATCTCCTGACGCTCACAAAGAAGCTCTCGGAACATTGCAGCTTCGAAGAGAAGTGCGTCAACTTGGACATGGTGTTCCTCAGATGTTTACATGAGCAGCTCGAGGATGGCGTGCTACTGGGGCGCTACTGGGCGCAAAGGAAAGGAGCGGCTAGGCAAGCCCACATTATTTCGGGCCCTCAGCATATCCGAGCTCCACAATGAGCTCGGATATGCTCGAAGTAATCGAGAGAGTCACAGATCCGGTTGAGGCGCGCCGCCGCAGGGTCCATGCCATAGCCGGCTACCTGCAAAGTGCTTCGCATAACTTCGATTCCCACAGCACGCGGAATCTGCATAATTTCTTGTCCGGTCATCAGCTGACACCGTCGCCATCTTCGATCACTAGCTAGTTCACTTATTAATGCGAAAGCATTAAATGGCTCATGAGGCGGAAAATCCAGCGTTGGCGGCGTGACCACACGATTGTACAAAAATCCTATGAACCCTCGACCATCGGTGGGAGTCGAGCCTGCGGCCTTCGGTGTTAAGACTCCGAACCCTCGACCTTTGGGATTAAGTCTAAGGCTAAGTTAATTAAGGCACCGTTAATTAGGGTATAGTTATTTAAGGATCTCGAGCTCACGACTTTTGGTCTTAAGGCGAATTTAATTGACACGTTTAATTAAGACATAATTAATCAAGATACTCGAGCCCACTATATTTGGTGGGAGTCGAAGCCTCGGCCATTGGTGTGAATTCAGGCGAAGTTAAAATCACAGTTAATTAAGATATAGTTAATTAAGGCGCTTGAAGCCACGACCTTTGGTGGGAGTCCAACCCACGACCTTTGGTGTTAATTAAGGTGAATTTAATTAAGGCACAGTGAATTGTGGTATAGTTAATTAAGGCACTCTAGACCACGACCTTTGTTGCGAGCCGCACCCTCGGCCTTTGGTGGGAGTCGAACCCACGACCTTTTGGTGTGGCATAATTTCTAAGCATTGTGCGGTGGTCGCAATATTTTTGCATTCATCTACGTAGGGATAACTAAGTGCCCCTTGAGCTTTTTGTCCATTACTGAAACTGTGTCACATTCGTATGTACGCAGTGTCGTTAGTACTTAATTTGCGGTGTCTACTTGGTATACACTGCAGACGTTTATAGCAGCCGTAGTAGTAATGGCTAACGCTGAAGGAATTGATACAAAACACAGGCAGCTAGGCAAAATAATCGCAACGCGAGCAACAAGTAGAACCACATGCACTGTATACCAGCTGTGGTAATTATAATACCTAAGGGGATGCTTTGTGACTGTGTCACAATTACAGAATGTAGGATACCAAGACAGGTGGGCACCCCCTCTCCCCCAAAGCTTAACTATAACCAACACGTCCCGCTTCGAACTCAACTACTCAGCAAGGCTGCCCTAGTTTGTAACGAGATGCTCATATTACTGCCGTAACTTACCAATAAGGCAATCATGTTGACGAGAGAATCAACTTTCCGCTGCTTTAGGCAAGAAGAAGAGGAGGAGGATGGGGTGTTGTTTTCTGTAGCCGAAGCTAGCCTTGCAAAGGTTGCCGGCAATTGCTCCACCTAGACGTCGCCTATCAAACGCGATTCGTACTGAAACCCTTTGCAGTACAGCTAACACCGGGTATCAAAATCATGGCTTGTGGATAACACGTTCTATAACCCACCGCTTCAATTCTTTTACATGAGGAGAGCATGCACGTTTTTCACGTAAATTATTCCATATATTGTGACGCAAGGATTCGAATGAAAATATAATACAGGAAAGTTGCGACGGCAATTAAGGATTAAAAAGCAAGAATGCCTCACCTCCGCGCACCTCGCAGACGATAGCCAAGCTGATGCCTTCATCATACGGCTTGGTGACACCGTGAAGTACAATGCCGCTCCCGTCTCGGATCACGGGGGCAGTCGGGGGCTCTGCAATGGGGAAGGAAATCAGAGAGGGAGATAAAGAGAGACAAAAAACAAAGAATGAGAGATACAGGAAATAAAGTAGAAAGGTAGGGAGGTTAGCCAGAACAAAGAGTAATATCTCGTTCGCTTCCCTGCACCAAAATAAGAACAAAGAAAAACAATTATGCGATTCCACCGGCGTATCCAAAGCCTACTCGACTACTCAAGCACCGTCCCTATCACTCATCGGTACACAAGGCACTTTTGTGTTTCTTGAGGACGACTGGCCTGTATGAACAGCTTGGACTGTGTGGCGCCGTCTGTGCGCGTGAGCGAATTCATCACCTTACTTCAATTCTTACTAATTGCAGTCATTGGAGTCTGGGTTTTCAATGCTTTAGCATTCCTAGGGTAGTTCACGCACTTTCTAAGGGCCGAATATATATCTGTGTGTCTTTATCTAACCGTTTTCCCGCCTACCTGGGTCACTGGATAGCACGTGGTTGAATGGGTAGCGTATCCTGCTGCTGTGCCGAAATATAACAGGGTTCGAAACCAACCATCGGACTAACTTGGGTCACTGAGTATCTGGGAATGTGGCAAATCCACACAGACAGTTGAATTTACGAGCACACAGCATAATATAAACGCAGAAGTAGCGAGAGACACCTCTTGCGTTACAGCTAAAATAATATAATAGTATTGAGATTGGTAATAGTACAATCGCAAAAGCGGTAACAGGGAAATGGTTTGAATAGAGGTTTCCTGTATAATTTATTTTTTTCTTAATTAAGCAGAAACAATGTTCGTTTTTGTGGAAAGAAATGAAAACTTCATAAGTCTTTTATTTCTCTATTTTCTTTGCTAAGGTATACTAAGAGCGAGCTCTTTGCACGCGTCACTTCGGCGTGGCACAGAATGCCGACTCGAAGGCCCTTTAATGAGCCGGCCCGAGTCTGGCCAGCGCCCGTGCCTTCAAGTCCGAGTACGGCCCGGGCCCAGCTCGGGCCCACCGAAAAACACTTCGGACGGTCCGACCCGCAAGTCGAGCTGGTCCCGGGCTTTTGAGTCGGCCCGGGCCCGTGCAGTGCTCAAGACACTAGAGGACGCCCGGCCAGACGGACCGGCGAAACGTACGCGTCGACGAGGTAGAGATGGGGCTGTCGATCTTTGTGACATGCGGATTTGTGGATACGCCGACGATATCTGCGGACAGTTCTGTGGAAGGTGTCTCGAGGTTCGAGCCCATGACCTCTGGATTAATTAAGTCTACGAACCCCCAACCTCTGGTGTTAGTCGAACCCACGACCTTTGGTGTTAATTAACGCGAAGTTAATTCAGGCACAGTTGATGAAGATAGAGTTAAGTAAGGCACTCGAACCCCCGACCGTTGGAGGTAATTAAAGCGTATGTAAGGAAGAAGAAGTGCGCCGTGCCGAGCTCCGCAGCCGGATCGCCAGCGCTACTGAAGTGGGGCTCGGGCTAGACGCTGTTCCTGGTGTGTGACTGGCTAAGCCTACGCTGCTGCGTCTTCTTGTCCGCGTCCTTCGTGTCGTCCACGGCCGTGTCGGACTTCTTTGTCATAATTGGTGGAGGTTTGCTGGGTCTCCTGCAATCCTGGAATTGCGCAGCCGGACTCTCCCTGCCATCATGACCACCGAAAGCGCCACGAGCTTACCACCACCTGCTCCCCAGTATACCGTATGCCCCGGCACGTTCCGCCAGCGGGACCCTCCTATCTTCAGCGGCACTGACGACCATGACGTTGATGACTGGCTCTCATCATACGAACGCGTCAGTCGGAACAACAAATGGGATGACATTACTAAATTGACCACCGTCCCTTTCTACCTCACCGGAATAGCCCACTTGTGGTTTCGGAACCACGAAAGTGAAGTCCCAAGCTGGGCGCTGTTTAAGACAAAGTTCAGCGAGGTCTTCGGCCGCCCTGCTGTTCAAAAGCTTCGTGCCGAACAGCGTCTGCAGTCGCGCTCTCAGCAGCCTGGTGAGAACTTTACCAGCTACATCGAAGATGTCATCGATCTCTGTAAACGCGTCGATGCATCCATGACTGAGTGCAATAAAATCAAGCATATTATGAAGGGTATCGACGAGGACGCGTTTCAGATGCTCATCTCAAAGAGCCCCTCTACTGTTGCCCAAGTTATTGAACTGTGCCAAAGCTATGACGAGCTCCGCCGTCAACGCCTCCTCACCCGCCGTCCTGTTCCCCATCAGGAATCGTTGTCCGGCTTGACCTCTCCTTTTCCTGATGCCACCCTCCTCTCGCAAATCAAGGCTTTCGTCCGGGAAGAAGTTGCTCGCCAGCTCTCCCTCATCTCCAATCCACCGGAGTCAAGTTCGTCCCTTAGTCCGACCCTACGACACGTTATAGAAGAACAAGTGTCCGAGGCCCTTCCCCAGGAACGGGCGCCTCAACTCACCGCCCCATTGACTTACGCCGACGCCGTCGCACGACCACGACCACCGACCTTCCGGGCTCCGCCTCCAATGCCTAGCCCTGTTTTTACCCCCACGCCGCCACGACCTCCAGTCCATCGAGTAATGAATCCCTGGCGTACAGCGGACAATCGGCCCATCTGCTATTCGTGCGGTATTCCCGGTCACGTTGCACGCCTGTGCCGCCGCCGTCCACTTCATCCACGTGACGACCCACGCACAGCCGCGTACGACCATCCGTTGCCTTACGCTCCTGACCGCGATTTACCCCTTCCCCGCCAAAGCCTTCGTCAAGTTTCTGACCGCCGTTCTCCTTCTCCTCGTCGTCGCTCGCCCTCCCCGATGCGTCGACGTCCCTCTCCTGCTGACACGGAAAACTAAGTGGCGCAGTTCCTGAGGCAAGAACTGCGTCATCGCCGCAACGCTTAAGCCCTCTTCTTTCGCCGCCTAACGTTATTGATGTCGCTGTTGAAGGTGTCTCTGTGCTTGCCCTCATTGACACAGGTGCCGCCATATCTGTAATTGCCGAAAAACTTTGCCGCTCAATACGAAAAGTCACGACGCCTTTCTTCGGTCCTTTACTCCGCACGGCCACAGCACAGCACGTCCAGCCGGTGGCTGCGTGTACCGCCAGACTTGAAATTCAAGGTGTGCTCTACACAGTCGAGTTCGTCGTTCTTCCCCACTGTTCCCACGATATTATTTTAGGTTGGGACTTTCTCTCCCGTCACCAAGCTGTTATTGATTGCTCCCGTGCAGAAGTCGCCTTCTCTTCGCTTGGCAATGCCATATTTGATGACGTTTCGCTTTCCTGCACCAAGTTGTCCCTCACTGACGACATCCTAATACCTCCACACGCATCCGTTCTGGCATCTGTATCCTGTTCCGTTGCCTCCGACGCCACCGTACTTCTTTGTCATACGTAGTTTATTAAGATAGAGTTCGTAGTTGAGGGTTCGTAGCCCTTTTTAGACCATCGTTTGGTCCCGCCGAGAACGCCGGATTTTCCGCTTCATTAGCCATTTATAGCTTTCGCATTAATAAACGACAGTGCTATAAAACATCCTTTGCAGGGAAATGTCATGGAGGAAGCAGGACCTTAGGATCCTCAAGTGATTCGTCAAGCTCGAGATCGGGAGCGAGAGCGCCGAGCCCGCGCCGATGCTAACGTGTTACACACTCGTGCTGTGAGTTTATTCTTTTCATTTTCTTTTCTTTTTCCGGCCAAAAATTGTGGCGCTGAATTCGGGCACACATGATGACTGATGGTAAATCGGGCCAACAAGAGCGCATCTTTTGTGTTATGATATTCCTTTCATGAGAGCTCACGTCGATTTCTATATTACCTGCGAGACTCGCCCGACCACACGTAAGCGCAGTTTTCGAACAGCCCTGATCAGGTGTTTCTATTCGTCCGAAAAATTTCATCATACGCGGTTGTTTTGCTGGAACTCGTCTATGTATACCCGAGGTGAACGTGGATCTAGCGCGTGCCAAACTTAGGCACGTGCGCGCCGTCATCAATCCCATATATATCGGATCCAAGGCTTTTACGACACCTTTAAACAACACGAATGAAGAAGAGACAGCGAATAATGCAAAAACCTACGCGCGGTTCCGCGAACCGGCTGGCGCTAACAACGGGAGTCCTCAAGAACAAAGTGTATCCATTCGGAACTTCACGCCTTAGCGCAGGTGAAGAAGAAAAAGAATCAAAGCCGAACAAAAGCCAGCACGCTTGGACACAATGACACGCGCACAAAGCAGTATGCACCCGGTTAGCTAGTTCCTAATGGAAAGTCGGTTCAAACGTCATTAATAACGAGGCAGCCAACCGAGGTCATGTCGAAGCTACTATAAAACAAAGGAAAGGTTGAATTTAAATTGGATTCTGTGTACCAAGCCGCTCCTTTGCACGAACCTAACTTCTTTTTTAAGGCTCTTCAAATGTGATTGTTCACTCTTTTACTGGTTCTTTCTATCAGTCTGTCTGCAAGTTGTATAGCTGAAGGTAAAGAGAATTAGTGCGGCGGAGCGCAAAGCGTGAGGGTGGTTTTTCATAAAACACTAAAGGATAACGACGAAACTCCACAAGTATTGTCGCCAAAGCACGTTACAAACTTTGATGCATTCTGAGGGCAGCACAGAAGAGCTCCTCGACGTTGTGGCTGCACAAACAAACATTCGCCAAAAGCTCTTCGAGCATCGCCAAGAGTACCGCTGCGAAACGCTGCGTCGTAGCGCAGCGCACACAGAGCATTAATCACAGCTGGGTACCACGCGCGCAGCGACAGCGCGAAAAGTCCGCCGATTTGAATAACGCCGCTCGGGTCGACCGACGCTCCGACGGACAGGCCTGGCTGGCACGTAGCCTGCTCAATATGCGCGGAAATGAGCGACCGTCGAAGCAGGGTAATGCTGGCTAAGGAGGTTAGGAGATCTCCGTTCACTACATGTTGGCCCACGCAACCACCTTGCACGAAAACATCGTTAATGTTTTATTTTTCTTGTATTCCTACGCATCCGTTTCTCGTTGCACTCACATAAGCAGGCAACGAAGCATGCACGCTAATCTTCTGTGGATATGCATTGGCCATACGTACAGGAACGCTGAGGCATCTTTGGCATTCTTAGCTTCTTTTGCCATGTACTCCAATCGCAACGCTACGCTTCTAACAGATCGCCAGATGCACACAGTCATCGTGTTTCCATTTGTAAACGTAACTGTTTCCTAAGTGGCCTTGCGTACAGTTTTCTTTGTTTCAGTTGCCATTATGAAAAAGGTTGCAGTGCGACGCTGCCATAGGAACTACGGAAAGAGTTGCTGGCTCTTCCGTAATTGAGAGTAGGTGTAAGCATGAAATGGCGACCGCCAAAGCAGATAGGTTGGAGATTATACTAGCCACAATCTTAAAATAGGTGTAGGTCATGTTCGCAATGGCACACCCCATCACACCACATCACACCACATCGCACCATGCTGTGCAATGGTCAATATAGACGCTGCCCAGCTGGAAGAAGAAAACCGGCTGAAGGCCGCACGACAGGCAGCGAAAGACGCCACAGAGACAGAGCGCACTGCCTAGCTAGACGAGGAATGAATTGGATTCTGGGGTTTTACGTGCCAAAACCGTGATTTGATTGAGAGACGCCGTAGTGGGGGACTCCGGATTAGTCTTGATCACCAGGCGATCTTTAACGTGCCCTCAAGCGCGGGAGACGGGCGTTTTTGCATTTCACCTCCATCGAAATGCGGCCGCTGCGGCCGGAATTTGAACCCACGACCTCGTGCTCAGCAGCGCAACACCATAGCCGTTAAGCCACCGCGGCGGGTAGAAACGCCTAAATGAGGCACCACGCAGCGTGGCGCCATCTCTCGAGGCGACGCAAAAACCCGCGCAGTGGAACTCACGGACCACTGGCGTTCAGCGCACAGCGCCAAAAGGTGACAATGAGGTGTATGGTGCCTTGTATCTGTCTTTTAAACAGCGCTATTGGAAATTACAAATAAAAGTTCATCGTACTAGAAGTTACAGCTGGAGTGATATTATGAACAAAGACTACAAAGAACTCGGAAGCAATATCTTTGGTAACTTGTTTCGGCAGCAACTAGCGTATGTAATGCGGTTGTATACAAATGGTTGGGGGCCACAGACCGCATTCTTGGAAGTTTAGACTGGTTGTGCGGATAATCTCGTGTTGTTCTCGTAACTTGCCCGGATGTTCTCATTTGAGTGCCTAGATAACGGCTCTGACTTCTGGCTCAAGGTCACTTGAAGGTCGTCGACAACGGGAGCTGAAAGCATTTCATGTTTAATACAACTGCGCTTAAGTCCAACAAAAATGGTGAGAAGGCGCGCAAAAATGGTGTTTTCAACTGTCATGATCGAGCGAGGCGGGAAAGAAAGCGTGCGTGTGCGTCCTCGGCCATTAACCCGTTGCCATAAACGAAACAAACGACAGGGATGAGCTTGCTCTTTTTATAGTTTTGTTGATAGAATTCCCCAAAAACGTGATTAGGCGCAGTTCCCTTTGTGTCGCTCAGGCAAGCGCACTCTTTGCGATCACACACGTGCCTATGCCCTTTTTTCTTTTTCTTTTCCTTTTGCGATAGAAGAGCTCACAACATGGCGACTAAAATTGCATTGAGAGCCCTTCAGACGAGAAGCGTGCTAATTAGCATGTTTGCATGTATCCCATGGCGCCCCTGGCGATGTCAAAGGTTCAGTGAAGGACTCGAGAAAACGAAAGAAGTGCTTTGTTAAACAGCAACCTGCACATATTATCTAACAGACCATGAACTTTAATAAGAAGCATGTACAGGTCACGATCAAGATGAGAACAAGGACTTATAGGAAAGCTCACTCAACGATGCTCTTAAATGTCACTTTAGCTTCGTCGAAATACAATTTATTAATTGTCTGGCTCGGACACGTTTTACTTTGGGGAGGTGAACATACATCGATGTTTCATGCTTGTTAGCGGCACTGGTAGTTTCTTCGTTCCTCTTTGCGGCCATGTTCAGTGTCAAGGAGTGAGTTGAGCGATAATTTCTGGTCTCCGCTTTGTTCATAACGCCATTTTCTGCTACCTAGCTGTTGACAAGCAATCTCAGTACCGTTGTTCGAAGCAGACATTCGGTATCACGCAGTGTGAATAAGCGGAAAGGAAGGACTCGCTACGTCGTCTGAGTCATACATATATAGAAACGAACCCTCTAATATTTCCCGGTCTGTGTCAGAAGCTGGATTCGACGGCTCAGCGCTTTCCCGCTCAGTTGTGCCGAATTGGGACGCGTCGTCTCGCCCATATCCACACCTACGCGTTCCTAAGCTTAGCGCGAGCTCACTCCCATGTGACGTTGCCGTGCTCAGCACAAAGGCTTCAAACGCAATGGTCGTTGCGCAGTAGAGTACAGGCTAGCCGTCTGACGTTCATCGGTGACCATATCGCTTCGTGAGCAGGAGGCGCTGTACGCCTCGCAACGGTGCAAAGCTACCGCATATTACGCCAGCCCCGTGCTAAGTGCTTCGAAGTGGCATATCATGATTGGTGTTGTTTGTCAAGGAAAGGAAAGTCGACCTCTTTTGCAATGTCCGCGCTTGTTTTGTCGGACTTGTCGACGCCTACTGGTTCGTCCCCCTTGCCACGAGGCTTAAGGGCTTACGGCGATTCGGCCTGCGCGGGAATATAAGCACGAAAGTGATGTCCCCTCGGTGTGGATAGGCTTCTTTCTCTTGTTTGCGTTCTCACAGAACCCATCAAGTAGTCAAACTACGTCCCCCACACGCCCTGCCGCGTTGAAAAAAGCTAGCACGTGTAGTGAGCTGGTTATTTATGCGCAACTTGACGTAGCATACAACCGAAAGTTCGCAGGCCCCGCACAATGAATTGATATTCTCGACAGTCACTAAGCGTCCTAAAGCTCATCGAAACATTCAAATATAGGTCGCAACTGACCAAAACTTGGGCCCACGCATGCTACAGGCAGGGCTAAAAGTTTACGGGACCTGGGTTCCACGATAACGTCGAATGTCAGCCCAGTTTTAGCTTACAGCCATTGAACGTCACAATACAATGCTGGTCTCGTACACTACAGTACACCTACCACACATTTGAAATCCAGGCTGCGCGCCCAGGCTGATGAAGGCTTCTGCTTTTAATTCGTTAGCATTAGGATTGTCAAAGTGGAAAATAGTGTATGTGTGTGTGGAAGTGAATAACACTTTGCAATGTAGTGAACGGGGTTTCAGTTATGGATACGGGGCCTCATATAGGTGCAACGTCAGCATAAATGACGTCGCACATCGCACCCCTATATCGCCACTGGATTTTGTTGTTGTTGTTGTTGTTGTTGTTGTTGTTGTTGTTGTTGTTGTTGTTGTTGTTGTTGTTGTTGTTGTTGTTGTTGTTGTTGTTGTTGTTGTTGTTGTTCGCACGTACCTCAAACCATGAACTTTTACCCCTGCCTGTACACATTGCACCAACGAGTTGCCGCTATGCACACAGCTCAATCCGACTTGCCAACGTTGGATCCACACCTTGCCTTAACGACTTGCCAGCTCCTTGCCTTCCATGTGCTGCAGCGCTGTTATGTCGTGTTTTCCAGCTCGTTGGGCTTGTCGTTTCCTTTAAAAGTTAGCGTACGACACGGGCAGTTGTCGGCTCATTTATCCTAACCGCGCTTCATCCGACTGCTTAACAAAAAACCGTATCTTCTATCTAGTTCACGGTCATTCTGCATCTTATAAAGATATTATAGTATTATAGAAAGTTGCTTTTACCTAATTCTTTTTTTTTTACTCACCACACGGCATTCTCAACGAGAACGTGGTGAAATTTTCTGTGAGAGTTCTCCAATAACTATAAGATTTCCTTCTTCTCTAAATTGCCTAATAGAGCATCCTAGCTTTTGTAACGTTATAACCTGCTCAAATGTCGTCCTTTTCGCAAAATTAGAGCGATCAAGTAGACGTCAATAGCATTTCTTGCAGCCGTTAATACTGACTCATTTCTTGCTGTTCCTCACGCGTTGCGCGTAATGCCGTGAGGTTTATAGCTTCTCGAAAAAGCGAAGGATAGGTCGGGGCGTGTTATCTTCTTTGGTACAGAAACTCTCAACAGAACTTCAGTGATAGCTTGCAGAACGCTGTATTTTTTCCCTTTCTATCCTTCCTTTTTCTTTCTTATATGATCACCTGTGTGTGGTTGAATTCTCCGCGAGCGTGGGCACTTTCGCAACTATCAAAGAACGTAAAATCTGGCTTACCCATAATGCGTCTTTATGGGAAGAAGCACGCCATAGGGTTATACCTTTGTTGCTTTGCATATTGCACCATACATCATAAGTACGCTTATTTCAGCGTGCGTGCGTGCGTGCGTATGTGTGTGTGAGAGTGAGTGAGTGAGTGAGTGAGTGAGTGAGTGAGTGAGTGAGTGAGTGAGTGAGTGAGTGAGTGAGTGAGTGAGTGAGTGAGTGAGTGAGTGAGTGAGTGAGTGAGTGAGTGACAGCATTACGACGCTACCCGTCAGTGCATTCGTACAAGAAGGCGTTTGCCTCTCCCATTTTAGCGGGAGCATGCTTCTTGAAACGTTCAGTGCCTTCCTATTTATGTTTGTGCGCTCCTTGAAATACGGAAAGGCGTCTCGTCGTCCCAGTGCTCTACACTCCGAGAATTCTGTGCATACTTTGGGGCTTATCTTGTCCCTAACCAACAATCATAATCTATCTTGCGTGCCCGTCCTTTCTCTAACGCTGCGCGCACGGTACTTCCAGGACACAAACGGCATGCGCGTTATCAGTGTGACACAGTATTCTTGACAGGAAAGTAGCAAGCGCAGAGTTTTCATGAAAGGAAACGCAAGCAAGACAGCTGATGGTTATTGTTTGGGGAGAAGATACGCCTGCAAGAGCATAGACGTTTATTAGAGTCCAATTTCCCAGTGATGAAATGCAAACGAGCCCGACTATGCATTATATTATAGTGAAGAAAACATGGCTGTGTTTAGCGTTCTTGTCGCTTTTCTTTTTTCGAAGGAGCTTTTTGCGTTGGAGCGACCGGCTCTCCTTGCGTCCATTCATTGTTCTTCTCCTTGATTCTCACTAGTTATAACAAAAATTTCATTTTCCCTCGTTCATCTATCGTTTGGAGATCCTGACCTAATCGCCTTGCTAAGCGTAATCGCATTGCCAAAGGCGCGACGATGCCCAGGGCTATTCTGCCGTAGAAAATTACCGCTTCTGGCAGATTGGGCCTATGGTAAAACAGAAAACCGTATTGCATAAGGTGTCAGTGGATTCCAGGACACTGTGGCCTACATGGAAATGAGCTCGCCTACGCAGAGGCAAAGATGGCCCACATTAATGCCACGCCAGTGTCCATCCCATTTTCACGACCAGACACTAATGCCCTGGTGTACAGACTTCTGCGCGATAATACGGCAATGTATTGGGCCTCGCCAAATCATCGTCGTCACCGCCTTCACGAACTCGATCCAGCGATGAAAATACGGATACAACATGAAAAGGTGTAATGTGAGCCTGCTGCACAGATTACGACTACGTATGGCCTTCACCCCGCGCTACCTACATCTCATCGGCCGGGCGGACAGTCCGAATTGTGAGGAACGCGGTATTTCTCAGACGACAGAACACCTGTTGTGCATCTGCCCGCAATTTGATGTACAGCGAAAATCGCTGACAGACATCTTGGCTAAATTTGTGGTTGGACCATTAACTGAAAAGATTCTATTAGAACCTTTGCCTGATACTCGTCACCAGCCTGATAGTCTCTCAAAAATGTTTTTTGTATGAGAGCGGATTGGACAAGAGACTTTGAAGAGTCTTGGAGCGTGCAAGATTTTCCCCACAATCTTCATGCTCATAATCCACGTATTCTCTATCTTTTTCTGTCTACACCCCAACGCCGAGTAGCAGGTCAGAACGTTGATTCAGGCCGACCCCTCAGCTTTTCTATCATAATAAATACCTCTCTCTCTCTCTTCTGAATGGTTCCACTACGCTTCCTATAGGGTGATTGCTGTATCAGAAAGACTGCACTGACGCGTAAAGTTTGTTTCGAGGAAAATATATGTCACAAAATTTATTTCCACTCCATCCAACCGCTTTCTGCTGATGGCTACGATGGTGCGAAGGAAGCTGGCCGACAACAGAGAGCTCTTACAAATGAAGTGTTTTGGCAATTCAGGCCCTGTCTTTTTCGAGAAGTTGCATTAAGAACTTCAGTTGCCTGTAATTAGCCTGCACACTTTAAATCGGTGCCCACAATAAGCTTTCAAGCACTTGTCTAGATTTCTTTAGCAAAGCCCTTGCTTCACCTATGCTATCTTAACTTCACAAGTGCATCAAAAATAATGCCCCCTCCCCCATCTTCTTCTCTTTAACGCAATAGTGTCACGTGGTAGTGACGTTAAAGAACACAGTAGCAATACTCTTAAAGACAAAACTAGCTTTTATTGGGCGAACCTGTGCCCACAAAGACAGGCTACACTTAAAGCACAACGGTAGCGGCGAACACAGTCGGCGATCGTCGAAAATCTGATCAGCGGGTCAAGCGCGTCGGCTTTTATAGATCAGTCATCGAATGTTCCAGAGTGACCGCTGGGACCCGCGTGTCTTCCACAAAGTTCTCCACTATTCGCATCGCGCATACGTGCAATCAGATTACACAAGTTGCGGGGAAAGACAGCGGATGGAACCATCGATAACATTCCAGAAACTTCTTTTACATGCAGGCGCGTCTTGCGCTGTGCGATAACATTTGTTAGGTGGTGAGAAGTGGTCGCCCGATAAAGATAAAGAAGTACGCGTGTCAATAGCTTAAAGGGTCCTGTGTCACAGAAACTCTGGTGACGGCGTCGGCGTCGTTGTCCTCAGAAAAAATCATCCCGAACCACAGTCACGGAGGCCTTCCACATGGCACAGAGGCGTTAATGAACTAATTTAACTTCTTAAAGTAAAATGCGTCAGAAAATTCATAAAGTCCGATTTACATGCAATCTATATATATATATATATATATAGATATATATATATATGATAGCGTCGGATTGCAATTTGAATACATGAAACATGAAAAAATAATTCGAACATACAAGAACAAATAATTCTATTACACAGAAACTCAAATACAAACACCTTTTTCCGTGCTTACTAAGAGCCATTGACTGGTCGCTGGTTGTAGCCTCTGCTTTAGGGGAGTATGAGTCATTGCTACGCCCTGCACTGCCGCCCGGGATTGGTACATGATAGTTTTCTAGCGGGCCCCGTGTCGCAGAATATCCGGTGTCGGTGTCGGCGTCAGCGTGGCCCGATAACGCTATCGCGTTCCACTCTTAAAGGCGAAGCTTAATTGCGTCCTCCAAGTTTTTTAAAAATCAAATTTGATTTCGGTGGCTGTCATAATTGATGCAGTACAACTAGGTGAATTCTACGCCATCCTTAAAACACACTTATAACACTCTGGATCACTTGCATAAATAATTTACTGAAAGAATTGTAATCATTTAACTCACGTGAATTCCAAGTAAACTTATGAAATATGTCATTGATTCTCACCTTGCATCATTCTTGCACTCGAACGTCTTTTTTACAGTTCATCAGCATGGAAAGTCATTTTCCTGTGAAACTCAACTTATATCGTTTACACATGATTTAAATTCCATACTTTACAGGGGTTACATTATCGACTGTACATTCCTAAATTTTTCAAAAGCGTTTGAGAAGGTTTCTCGACTGTTTCTTTTTTTAAAATTAGGTAAACTGAACCTTGATCCTAAAGTTCTACAATGGCTCTTTTCTGAGCGATCGTTAACTACTTCTCAAAGCTTATAACACTTCATCCTTCACTTCTGCAGTTGGATCAGGCGTGTCACAAGGCTCTGTGCTGGGACCTTTGCTTTTTCTCATTTATATCAATGACTTACCTGATAGGGTGTGCTCATCAACTTACCTTTTTTGCAGACAGATATATGTCATATGACGCGAAATTAACTGTTACTCTGACATGTGTGTTCTTCAGCCTGATATCAACCATGCTCTTGACTGGGCTAACACGTGGAACATGGAACTAAACATTAACAAATACAAGTACGTGCCTGTTTCTCGTCGTAATACTACACTGCCCTCATATCATGTTAATACTAGTAACCTTGAATCTGTGTCCTGTTACAAATACCTAGGCATATTTATTTCTTCTAATTTTTTCTTGAATTATGCATGTAGACCATATAACCAACAACGTTCATCACATGCTGTACTACGTGCGCTACAATTTTGATCTTTCTTCTAGTTCTGTGGGACTGTGGAACCGCAAAGGCGCCAACCGAGCGGACTTGCTCTACGTGTGCTCCAGTTACAACATGAAATTCTGGCACATTGCCACCTTGAAACACCAGAACGTTTGCATCAATCAGCGCATCTCGAGAAGCTGCATCCAGAGAGACCAGCAGCAACTCCGCGTGTTAATTTCTGACGAATTTGCCTTTCCTGAAAGTATCAAAGCGGTGCCGCCGAGCTAGGCCTACTGACGTTGACAAAGCTTCGTATACCGAGGCCACGCGCCTCATGCCTGTTCCCGGTCTCCGGGACGAAGCTTCGTATCTCGTTACCCACGTGCCCGTTCTAGCCATCCTAGAATGGCATCTTTAACTCAAGTGCTGTCCGTACACGTATCTACACCTTCTCTCTCCATTCTCTCGCTTCCCCTTCTCCCTTCCCCCAGCGTAGGGTAGCCAACCAGACTATTGACTGGTTACCATCCCTGTCTTCCTATATTAATCTCTCTCTCTGTCTCTCTCTAGGATGGCTGAGCAAACGCATGCAACAACCGAAGCAACTGCACATGTAGGAATCGAGAGGGATGAAATTTATGTGGAAACAGCCTTCGATGCAAACAGTGGACGAACGATCGGGACACAGAACATCTGTCAGCAAGTAAGGAGGAGGAAAAAAACCGGCGAAGGAGAAAGACACTGGAGCGCGCCCAAGCCAGACATGCAATGAACAACCTGGAAGCCAAGCAGAAAAGAGCAACGCGAAGGACTTAAGGAAACACGCTACTGACGCAGTCAACAAGAAAAAGTACAGGCCACCACCACTGGCGGAAAAAGACAGAAAAGTTATTTATCGACCACAACCTGGATTGCAACATTAAATGTGGTCAACAGTAGCAATCACCTATGCTTTAGCCAGCACAAGCTAGATGAACGCCGAAGCATTCCGTACAAAAGTTACAACACAAGTGCAATGAAGCCAAAATGTCGTCACAGCGAACACTCCGGACTATGACGTCGCTTTCGAAGTCCTACCAAACATCAAAACCACCCAGTTGGACGGAACCAACTACAGCCTGACCTCATACTTCAAAACCCCGGCAGAAGCATTAATGGGAGTCATACGCGGCCTAATACCCGGAATGAGAGCGGAACGACTACTGGAAATGTTGCAAGCAGACGGATACGAAATCCTCAGAGCCAGAATGCTGAGAAGATCGACATCAGCGATCATTTTCTTTCACGGCCCACATGTCCCATTCTACGTGAAACTAGAGGGAGCCTAAATCAGATGCCTACCATACCGGAAGACAGTACAGTACTACCAAGCCTGCAGAAACCTGGGACACAGACAGGACGTGTGCCCGCAACCAAAACCTAATTCTGTTACAGCTGCTGTCGATCCAACCAGCCAGCTAAACATCAACGCAACCCCTTGTGCAAGATCATGCGGCTCAGGGGACTATCACCTGTAGCAGTCTACTTTGACGACATTCTCGTCACCGGTGCGAACGATGCTGAGCACCTTCGCAACCTCCATTCTGTGCATGGCAAACATCAAGAATCTGGCCTAAAGCTGAAACTCGAACAGTGCCACTTCTTCGTGCCACAAGTTGAATATCTTGGGCACATCATCAGCAAGAAGGGCCTTTCCCTGAACGTAGACAAGATGGCAGCCATTCTGCATGCGCCTGAGCCACAAAATGTCAAGAAACTTCAAAGATTCTTGGGACTTGTCAATTCCTATCGGTGTTTTTTGCCCAATCTTTCTGCACTCCTCCACCCGTAGCACTTGCTCTTTTGTGGTAGAAAGAAATGTGAGTGGGGACAGGAACCTCAAGATGTGTCCACTGCCTGCAAGCGCCTCATGACTTCAGCTCAAGTTCTCGTGCATCTACAACCTGACAGGCGTGTGTGTGTGTGTGTGTTTCTTCTTTGTCCTCCGCCGTTTTAGCGCCTTCGCTTCAGATCACTCTTAGTAGACTGCTGCGGCCCAGCGACAGCACCACATTGCCTCGGCCTGCTGAAATATTCATGCTGGAGGAGGCATATCCGCAACTCCCGTCACCTGCTGTGTTGCACGAGCCACAAGGAACGCTTCAGTTCTGGCTCATGTGCTTTCAGAATCAGAATCAGAACTTATTGTTAGAAATTGGGTCAGATTACAAGTATTCAGTAAACAGAGGGAGGTCCCATAGTCAAAGACTGTATCGGGACCTCCTGTACAAGAACAGCTATGATATCTAACATCTCAAAGCAACAGTAGCAAATAATAAGGTAGTACAGAAGCAACAAGAAAAGAATGGTCACCAGAACCAAAATACAGAATTCATTACAAATAATAACAAGGGTTAGCATATGTCACGGTAGCAGGAAAAATTGTGTATGGAAGATAATACCAGAAGTTTATTTAGAACAACAAAAGAAAAAAAGAAACAAAAAAGCGAACAAGAACCGAATACAGTAAACGTTCTCGTTAATCTATCAATAATAAATTCATTTTTATTCTCTTTTAAACTGTGATAAAGATCTTGCGTTTTTCGATATGAAAGGAAGAGTGTTTCATATTGATATGGAAGTGAATTCTACGGTCTGTTTACCATGGTTAGTGCGGATTCTTGGTAAAAGAAAATTATTATTCAGCGCAAATCTGGTCGTACTATGAATCATCAGGTTAGATGGTGAAAATGTGATTGATGGTAGCTCATTACTCACAAATCAGCAGAAAAATATACCTAGGTTGTATTTAGTGAGTCCAGAAATGCTAAGGATGTTATTCTCATGTAGTAGGGAATTGTGATTAGAAAAGCGTGGACTGCAAGTAATTATTTTTATAGCTCGGTTCTGAACTGTATGGAAAGACGAAATATGAGTATTATAGGTGTTTCCCCAACATATTATGTCATAAGTAATGTGAGAGTAGACAAAAGAGTGGTAAAGTGAGAGTAATTTGGTACGTGTGAAGTAAGGGCGTGTTTTAATTCAGATGCACATACCGTAAGCTATTTTCTTTTTCATGTGAGCAATATGGTTGGGATATTTCAAATTACAATCAAGTAGAATACCAAGGAAATATTAACATGAACTTGGAGGAAGGTGGTGTGGAGCAGAAGTGATGGGTGGAATGGATGGTATGTTTCGCTGATGCAAAGAGAATACAACAAATTCAGTCTTAGTTGTATTAATAGATAAAATTTTTTTAGAATGAAAGCGGGAACAGCGCAACACAGGACGAGCGAGTAAAGAGCATAGGACAGCGCTCTGTCCTGTGTTCTTTACTCGCTCGTCCTGGGTTGCGCTGTTCCTGTTTTTATTCTAAAGATGAATCAACCAGCCCCATTGAACACACTGCTAATAGATAATATGTTAACATCACACCACCTTAGCATATCTTCTAAGTCAGCATTTAACGTATTAACGAGAGATGAGATATCTTTATCAAAGGTGAATACAGTAGTGTCATCTGCGTACAGAATGCACATTGTGGAAGAAAGACAATTAGGTTATTTATTAATATAAACCAAAAACAGAAGCGGCCCCAGGATAGAGCCCTGGGGCACACTAATTCGCAGTAATTCACGCAGTAAGCCCAGTAATTCGCTGTCGGGAATAAGCATTGAAAATAGAAAGCTGTCGGCCGAATTATGTTCAAGCTGTAGCAATCTATGCTTCTTGGCCCTCCCGCCATGACAAATGCGGCAGAAACAAATACCGGTCTTTTCTGTCTATGCAAGAAGCAAAGACAACTGCATGCTCCCCTTTTCCAGCGTACTCTCTTAAGTATCTTTCCACCGAAGAAAAAGTCGACGTTCAATGACATTCGGTTCCCATAGGTTCTACTAGCTTAGTGGAACATGGAACTACATTAAGAATGTATTACAAGACGCTAGTGTGTTTAATTTGTTTATTATAGGTTCAACGCCCCAAAGCAACAACTGAATTATCAGAAACGCGGTATCGTGGAGGACTCTGTAATAATTTTGAGTACTTCAGATTTTTTAACGAGCACTCCAAGCCTGGTGTGTAAGCCTGATGTGCAAGGTTCATGGGGAAATGCAGCCGCTCAGTTTGGAGTCGAATCGACAACGAACACGTTATAAGTAGCAGAACGCCGTGGTCCAACGTGTGCCCACGCCGCTTACGAGTCGAGAAAACCTAACGGACAGCATTCGCTTGACCACGCATGAAATGTCCCTGCATCACAGGTGAGCATTGCCCGAAATATATCGTACACGCACAGCTAGCACCCGCAATAACATCATCTTCGCACACGTGAGGGAAACACACATGTCATGAAAAATCAAATTAATTCGAGCAAAACTCAAATGCAAGCAAATACATGCTCCTATTAGGTGAGGAAACACGCAAGGTTTCACACGAACGATGAGAAAAGCCAGAAGAACGCCGACAATTGTCGATAAAACTTAGGCAGTTTAACCCTGCAACTCGTAAGCAAACTATTTCTTTATATCTCTTAGTTCGCACAACGATGAGGTAAGACCCATGTGATGTCATTTCATTTCGTCAGGTGACACTAAGCCGGAAGAAAACGCGCGCGAGCTTGCCAGCTTCCGCTGCGCTCGCCAGATCGATGTGAACAGGAGAATCCTTGATGTACGGCTCCTATTATTCCCGGTAGTCGGCTTATCTCACCTCTCCGTTCTTTTTCATTAGGAGGTAACACAAGGCGCCTGGAAACAAAGAACTTTTCGAAACTTTTCGCCAAGATAACAGCGCATGCTAACAGTAGACTGGAATACGCTGGCACATGTAGTGTTTAACTTTCTACTATGGCTGCCGGGTTTCTGCCCCTTCCACACGCTTCGCTTTATTTACCGGCAATATGTCAATGATGATGATGATGATGGTGGTGGTGGTGGTGGTGGTGGTGGTGGTGGTGATGATGATGATGATGATGACGATGACGACGACGACGACGACGACGACGACGACGGTGGTGCTGGTGTTGGTGGTGCTGGTGGCGGTGATTTATTGGCATCCCTTTCGGAACGAGGCGGTCACGAACAGTGCCCTAGCCTGCTAAGGCTAATCAGGTAAATTATGCATGTTTATCAGTACATTTTGTCTACATATACGTAAGCTTTTCTCTCTTCCCAAATTCAAGGTAATCTATAGCTACATCAGGGGACCACTCGCTGAGCAGTTAATAGAGTTTGTACAGGCCAAAAGAGCTGTTAACGTTGGGTGCTTCACGTTTGCAAAAGAGATAAAGGCACACCAGAAAGATTCTGGAATCATGTATAAGCAGTAAATGCACTGATGGAAAATTCGCAAGCGTTTATTTAGGATGGAAAGGGGTGCATATTTGAAGGAGGCGACGCGCTACGGCACATGAGTGGCGTTATTAGTGTTAACTTCGGCAAGAAAGAAGGCGTAGTCCTAACTCAATCCAATCCAGCATATAAGAAGACTGAGAGCTCAAAATATAATGCAGAAAGCTGTTGTTGGGAAAGAAACAGAAGAAAATGTCCCTAATTATACGGCAGCAGGACCAGATGAAATCCCAATACAGCCAATCAAACAGCTAGGTCAAAAGAGCAAGGCACAGCTGACGGGTGGTGTTGGTGCAAGTCACTAAGACTAAGAAAATTCTGACTGGGTGGCATGAAAGCAGCATGAAGCGTATCTAGAAAGCCCATAGTGATAAAGGTAAGACGAGCTCGTACAGGCCAGTTACAGCAACAATGGTGTTATATACAGGGTGACCATTTTTAAGTTTTATAAAATATTGAAAACCACCTGTTGCAGATAGCATAATTATTATCCTTTGGCTGGATTGTTCGAATAGCCGAACTTTACTAGCACGAGAAATCGAGAGATAGAGAGATAATTTAATTGAAAGAAGGCAGAGAGGTTGGCCTGAGCTAAGGCGCTCTAGCCTGCTACTCTGCACGGGGGGAGGGGGAACAGGGACATAAAGGTGTGATGAGAGATGACGATGACACAGCAAGAGGGATGCGCAAAGGTGAAAGCAAGTTCAACACTCTGATGATAAACATTCACAAATGTCATCCATGAAGCCACTATCAGGTTTCGTATCAAGTCTGTAGTCACCAATTCAAGTGAACATAAAAATAGAGGCGCTAGGACGAAGCTGGTGTGTGGGCCTCCTCTGCGTGAACAGCACAAGCGCCAAACAAAATCTGTATAGCATATAAAGAGCTGCGATAAGCGGCTCTAGCACGGCGAGAACTTGCAGGGCACTTTTAGCGGCCGGAGTCTCGAGACCACCGAGAATCACTCGCGTTGACTCTACTAGGTGCTTCAGTATTTTTTGCACACTCTCCTTCTCATTGTGTTCATCTCCTTGCTTGCCCGTAGTGTCACCGGTTTCATTGGCCCTATAATTCTTGGCTTCATGGCGCAGAGAACCACTAGTGCCCGCTGGCATGGCCGTGGGCCTAGAGGGCAGCAAAGGCCATTGCGTGTCTGTATCAGCCGGTGGAGGTGAATGTATGCCGCGTGCTCTCTTCGACCTTGAATTATCAGTAGACGCCGTTACCGTCCTCGATGCACGCACAGGCAGAGGTGGTCGTGGTACCTGTGCCACGCTAGGTAGTTCTGAAATGGTTTTGTGGTGCTTCTTTCGCAAGCGTTGGTAACCTTGGCGGACAGATTGAGCGGCCTCTTTACGTGAAGATTGGTCCCTTGCCATTTTTCGAAGAATAAGAACCTCTTGTTTCATATTCGGGCATTCCTTCGAAGTCGCTTCGTGAGAGCCAGTGCAGTTGGGACATTTAAATGAGGACGCCTCACAGTCGGTGGTATCATGCTCTCCGGCGCAGCGCGAGCAGGTGGCTTTGCTTCTGCAAACAGCGCTCACGTGTCCTATCTTGTGACATTTCCGGCACTGAATAGGCCTCGGAACGAATGGTCGTACTCGGTGTATAACGTAGCCCACTTTGACAGACGCTGGTAATGTCGAAGAAGCAAATATTAACTTGATACATCGGGAGTGGCCCAAGCGGTGAATCTCAAGAATGTGCACCGATAACCTCAAAAGACTCTTGAGGTCCGCATGCTTGATTTCAAGCTCCACGTCGGAAATCACTCCAGTTGTTGTCTCCTTCCCGTAAGTAATAAAGGAGCGGACGGGGATTGCGCTTAACTGAGGAATAGTCTTTAAGTTCTCAAGTATTGCGGAATCTGTCGCACCTATTGTCAGGATGTTCTTGCGAGCGTTGATCCTGATCTCGTTAATTTGTCCCAGGTGCCACACTTTCAAAGTATTCGCTTAGAAACTGCCTGCTGAGGGAGTTCATGCTGTGTGATGTCGAGAGCGGCACGTAAGAAACCATGAAGGATTCTTGCTCACTCTGATGCGATGAAGTCGCCTCAGTCGACATACGGCGCATCTTCTTCATACGGCGGCCGATGACTGCGGTGTACTCGCTGTCAGAGTCCATGGCTTCTGGCGTTGAGCTCTCCCAGGAATCGAGCTGGTCTGAGCTTCCAAAGGCACGTCATCCAAAAATTAGCGATGAAGTAGACGACTGACCTTGTTCAGGTGGTCGTGGTAACATCTTGCTCATACTTGATGAAATGACTCTCACGAAAATGGCAAGAATGTAAAATATGCATAACAGCGAGAGGCCCAGAGCACCAGTGAGCTCTGGGCACTTCTTTCTCTTCCACCCTCACGATAAGTCGAAACACATATTAAACTAAGTAACAAAAATTCACTAATTAACATCCGAATTAATTACTTTAGCGCCCATGCTAGAATTTACTAATTGCAGCAGGTGAGTTTGCAAGGCGTGTCTACTTGGAATAAATTTCCAAGATGGCGCCAGTTTGGAGATATCAAACTCACTGTAAAAATGCACTGCTGTTCCACTTATTTGTTTAACAAAACGCTCCTTTATGCATTGAAGCACGAAAGTAACTGGAACACCCATGTATTTCGTCCCACACTTTGGGAAGTAATATCTCGAAAGCAGTGTCAGCTTGGAAACATTCCCATTCATTTTAAACGGTTACGTCTTGCAAACAGACCAGCTACAATTAACGAAGAAATTAATTAGCAATTTTTTCTAATTAGTTGAATAAGTTTTTCAATTTCTCGTGCTAGTACTGTCCGCCTCTTCGAATAATCCAGGTAAAGAACAAGGATTACGCTATCTGCCACAGGCAATGATTATATATTCCATAAAACCTAAAAATTATCATCCCGTAGAATGACAATTCAATCCATAAAATGAGGGCTGTCGAAGTTGGCGGGAAGCAATTGTATATTGGGGAACTACACAATGGGTTAAGACGAGGCAGACGTTAAGATGATAATATATTTCTAGGAACTCAGTACACATAGATTTCAATAGCTCGAACTAGATCTCATGGATAGTATTTTTAGGTTAAGGGAGCTTATGACAACGTATACAGGGAATTGGTATGATATATTATCAAGCAAAAGGGTATAGAGCTCTGACAATTTCGTGGATACGCTGAGGGAGGTGGATAGGGACAAGCGAGAACAATTTGAATGGGAAGGCCGCAAAAGCAAAGAACTTGTGGAAATTCCCCGAGAACTGAAGGAAGGATCCCTCTGACTCGACTGTTCGTGATTTATGTTAAAGGGACACTAAAGGTTAATATTAAGTCAACGTGCACTGTTGAAATACCATCCCAGAAACCTCTAAACGCTTGTTTCGTGCGAAGAGACTTATTTTAAGAGAAAATGCGTTCTGAAGCGTCCGCGTAGCTCTAGCGCAGTTCAAATCACCCGCCCCCCGATCGAGGAATATTGACGTCATGGTCTCATAGTGACGTTGCGCCGTCGGTGAGTAAAACGGCTCCCGCAGACGGCGCTACCACTTTTCTGCGCAAAACGAAAACGCGCGGCCAGAAACAGAGCCAAGACAGAGCCGACAGCAGCGCGAAAGCGGAACTATGGTGGCTAGCGGAAGGGAAAGCGCGCGACGATAAGCTTGTTCTTTATTTTATGACGCCAACTTCGACGCTCGTTGCAATGGACGACCCTGACAACGACACATTGGCTCGCGATGCTGGGGTCGTTGGCTCGCGATTGAAGACTGATGAACGTGACCTGCTGCTGAGGGCTCGCGCTGCCGGCGTCGTTGCGTACTACTACGCCGGCGGCCTGCTTAGAAAGGTACTCCACGCGACTTCACTAAGTCGACGTTGAACTCATAATCCTCTGGACGAAAGTGCAGCGAGCACACTATGTGATTTTTCGGCTCTTTGCCAGCGCGCTGTGGCAGAGGTACGGCACTTAACCATTTCGAACGGAGAGGTTCACTCGTTGGCACACAGTGATAAGTAACGTTGGATTCGCCGCTGCAACTGCCCTTGGCCAAGTTCCGCGGACCGTTCGCGCACCCCACGACATCACATGGACGTGGCATTCTCGCTGCTTGTTCCAAGTGCAAGTTTCGCGAGCCAGCAGGACCACCGCAGCACGACGCGATAAAGAAACAACTGAAACTCCAAAGCGCGCGCAGAGTCGAGCGAAAACGAAACCTTTCGATCACCCGTACTACTCAAGGGTAACGTGAAAATGTTATTTTTCCTTAGAATCGTATAGAAGTAGGCAAGTAGCATTTTCTTCCGTCTTATAATCTAATGGAATGATCTTTTTAATACGAGTTCTTGAGTACTAGCGACATAAATTATGAGGAGTGCTTTCGTCATCAGGCTAGTAACGGAATGTCGCTGGGGGGTCTCAAATCGTGTCATGCATTTACCTCAATTTCTCGGTTACTAAAGCTCTGTTCGCAATAATATTGACGCCTTAGACGTTCTAGAGCATTGCTTTATCACTTTATCTTGACTTTCTGGTAACCTTTAGTGTCCCTTTAAGGGGAATAGCACGACGACTAGGAAACACTAAATTAGGTTTTCATTTATTTTACATTCGTAATGGGCAAAGGATGCAACAGAAAGTTCCTGGGATGATGTATGTGGACAACATAGCGCTACTAGCGGTCAATGCAAGCGATAAACAGAGACCTGCGAATACGTACGGCAATAAAGCGACATATGTAGGCCTGAATTATAGCTCAGAGAAATCGGTAATTATGAACCTTGGTAAAGGGATAAGCAATGACGTGGTACCAATTCAACATCGAGCTATACCCATAGTGAAGCAATATAAATACCTCGGCGTACACGTAAAGGAAGGAAAGCCGTACTCAAACACAACCTGACGACGAAGGGGAAGCTCAGTGCTACAATAATGAAATGTAGATCCCTTTGGGCTACAATAATGATGAGGTGGTGCGAGGAATCTTGAAACTATAGTAATAGGGCCAGCGCTAACGTTCAGAAATGCAATTCTGTGCTTGAAATTTGAGATCTTGTCGGGGTTGGAAGGTAACCGAAGATCGGTGGGCCAGTTCACTTTGGGGCCGCGCGGTAACATCACAAATGAGGCAGCGCAGAGTAACACGGCTTGAGCCTCATTTGAAGTCCGAGAAGCGCAGAGCTAAATTAGTTTCGAAGGAAGACTGGGCGACTAATGAAAAACGTGGGCGACTAATGTGCACAAATATCTGTACCTCAAAACCGTCGGCGTAAATATAGGAATAAGTCAAGAAAGCTGCCAGCCAAGTACAGGGTAATTGAAAGTTTAAATGACAACCCGGAGTCATGAAAAAAAGAAAAAGCCAGAGAAAAGGAACTCAGTCTGATGTAAAGGATGGAAACAAAAAACATCATAGAGATTTACAAAATCATAGCAGAGCAAATATTCGCAGTAGGATGAGGCATGTGTCTGCGGCAGAAAAGGCCTGGAAACTACTGAGTATTCGTAGAAAAGAGACAGGACAGAGATTGACAAAACCGGTGTCGTTATTGGTCTAAGTTACTGTAAAACACAATGATAGAGGTTGTAATGAAGAAAGAAAAGATGAAGGAGAAGTAGGCAAAACGCCAGACTGTGCAGCAGCAGCAGCAGCAGCATACGGTGTATTGACACCAGCCACTTGAACTTCGAAGAAGACCCTATTGTGATCGACAAAGATCCTGTACTTGCTTTATCACTCGTACGAACATGATGCACCATACGTTACCTAGTGCATCACACGCAGTGGTGGAACAAGGGAATGTTTGCGCTTCCGCGTTCCCTCGCGCCAACACTGAATCGTGAAGCATAGAGCTTGATCGATAAATCATGGCTTGCAATGAATGGTGCGCCTGGGTTCAAACCTGCATTTTCCGTTAGTCTTTGTATGCGTTCTGATTGGCTCTGGGCTCTAACATCAACTGATAAGTGAAGCTCGGGCAGAGAAATTTCCGCCAGCAGCTGCAAAGCTAGGTCCACCTCATGCTCGTAGCACTTCTCCTCCTCTTACAATCGTATTAAAGTCTGCTATGGAGGGCGTGCGTAGTCGTATAAGTGAAGACAAAAGTAATCGTAAACTGTAACCGTGGTCGAAATGCAACACCATGTCGTCTAGCCGCCTAGGATAGAAGCAAGAAATTGGTTCATGCATGCGTGTATTGGCCGGCGCTAATAGCCAGTTCATACTTGTCGATGTGTTTCTTTATGCGTGGATCGGAGCATCGTCGTTCGTATAAGTTCTGTGACTGAGGACTGGCTACCAGCGTCACGCTGGTAGCATAGCTTCACTCGATTATGTCCGAAGCGAGAGAGAGAGAAGAGAAAGCAGGGACAGGAAAGGGTAGGGAGGTCAACCAGAAGAGCATCCAGTTGGCTACCCTACACTGGGGGTGGGGGAAAGGGGAATAGAAAGAGGAAGAAATGGAGAGAGTAAGCACTGAGTGCGTGTGGGAGGGACACTATACAAAGGGACACTATAAACAGTCTCTTAAGCCGGTGCACTTCAAGTATTGCACTAGTGCACGAATCGCTTTTCGTGCCAGTGACGGGTGTGGCCGTGGTCCGAGTATCTTTGACTCGGTGAACGGTCTCGAGTCCAGTCGGTGTAAAGTTGCCCGCAGAGAGAGGCGTTGGACATCATAGCGAGGGCAGGTACACAATAGGTGCTCGATGGTTTCCTCGCACCCACAGGAGTCGTACGTCGTGCTCTCAGCCATTCCCAAACGATAGGAGTATGCGTTCGTGAACGCCACTCCCAGCCACAATCGGCACAGCAAGGTCGGTTCGCCGCGGGAAAGGCTACATGGCAGTTGTAGCCATAGCCTGGGGTCCAGTTTATGTAATCCGCAATTGAAGGCAGTTGAACTCCAGAGATCTTGTGACGTTTTGTGTGCAAGTAGGCGAAGTCCCCTGGCAGCGTGCGACCTCGCCAAAGGTGTTGGACGCGTCTGGGTATCTTCGTAGGCAGACCGGGCAGCCTTGTCAGCTAGGTTGTTGCCGACGATGCCACAGTGAGCAGGAATCCATTGTAATATAATGTGGTGCCCTCTTTCCAGAGCATGGTGGTGCACTTCCCCGATGTCAGGTATCACCTGCTCGTAAGTTCTGTGCTGTAATGCAGACTTGATACTGTGAAGAGCTGCCTTAGAATCACAAAATGCGGCCCACTTCTCTGTAGGCTCTTCAGTGATGTACGTCATAGCGGCATGGAGAGCTGCAAGTTCTGCCGACGTAGATGTAGTTATGTGTGACAATTTGAATCTAACTGTAACCTGCCTAGCTGGAACGACGAATGCGGCAGTTGAGCTGGTAGGTGAGGTCGAACCATCGGTATATATATGTATGTGGTCATGATACGTCTGGTGCAGTAATATGAGCGTAAGTTGCTTCAGAGCCGGCGATAGATGATTGGACTTGCTTTGTAATTCCAGGAATAGCAACATTCACTTGAGGCTGTCGCGGGTACCACAGGGGCGATGACGGCTGCGCCGCCGGTGTAAAAGATGGCGGTATGCTCTCTTGATGAGCGCTAATCACTCGTGAAAAGGTCGCTTGAGGTCTCTCGGCTGGTAGGGAGGCCAAATGATGGTCGGGGATCCTTGACAGATGGCGAATTTGCGCTCTAAGAGAGTCGACAGCTACATGAGTCTAGATTACATGGTCTCCCGCGATGGCAGTTCTTGCTGCTGTTGAGGTGCGCCGAGGCAGCCCTAAACACGTGCGTAGGGCTTGACCTTGTATGCTCTCCAAAGCGCGAAAGTTCGTCTTGCATGCATTTGACAACACTGGTAGACTATAACGTAGGACGCCGAGAAACAGTACCCTGTACAGCTGCACCATAGAATGAACTGGTGTACCCCAGTTTTTCCCGCAGAGAAATTTGAAGACCTGAGCAATGGCAACTAACTTCTTCAGATAGACTTCAGATAGGCTGCACTAGAGGTTGCGGTCAATGATGACGCCCAGAAAGCGATGCGTCTTAACATAGGATACAGCTTGACCGTTGATTGAAACAGGATACAATGACAATTGTTTGCGTGTAAAACCAATCAATGCGCACTTTTCAGTAGACACACTGAGGCCTTGCTGTCTGAGATAAGACGCCCTCTTGGTTGCCGCCCGCTAAAGCCTGGCTCGTACCTGAGGGCGAGTCACCGCAGAGGCCCAGATGCAAATGTCGTCGGCGTATATTGAGACATGAACTGTCTGCGGTAGGTACTCCGCTTGTCCCACCAGGACGCGGTTGAACAAAATAGGGCTCAACACTCCACCCTGCGGCACACCACGGCAGATGTAATGTTCTGAAGTTGGGCCGTCTCCGGTCTGTAAGAAAAATCACCTCTCAGTCAAATAGTCCCGAATCCATTGATACATCCGGCCAACAACTCCAACAACCTCAAGTGAATTCAGTATGGCCTCACGGGCGATGTTGTTGTATGCTCCTTTTATATCTAGAAAAAGTGCCACTGATAGGCGCTTGAGGCTTTTTTGATTTTGGAACCAGGTTACGATGTCAATGACGTTGTCGATAGACGAGCGAGCTCGACGAAAGCCCGTCATGGCATCCGCATAGATGTTGAATCGTTCTAGGTACCATTCCAAGCGACCAAGAATCATTCTTTCCATCACTTTACCGACGCAGCTCGAAAGCGCAATCGGACGGTATGATGAGAGCTCAAGCGGAGACTTTCCAGGTTTCATAATGAGGATCAAGCGGTTCGATTTCCATTGTTTAGGAACGGCGCCGTTCTGCCAAGACTCATTGTAGTAGTTGAGCAGCTCATCACGTGTGTCATGTCCAAGGTGGCATAGGGCAGCATACGTGATGCCATCAGGTCCTGGTGACGAAGAACGCCTGCAGGTCGCCAACGCAGCATCGAGCTCTTCGAGTGAAAATAGCACGTTCATTTCTGGTACACGTGCCTCAGGGATGTCATTCAGTGCTGCGTCAGTAATGATGGCCACGGACCCCGCAACCCGTGCACAGAACTCTTCAGCCACTTGAAGTTCCGAGCGGAGTTGGTAGAGGGCCAGAGCAGCAAAGGGCTACCTTTGATGCGGAGGTGAGCGAAGACCCCTAACCGTTCTCCATATGTGCGGGAGCGATTTTCGGGGATTACATCCGAAGGTGTCTGTTGCGCATGCGATCTGGCAGAAACAGCTAGGCTGTCAACTCAATCACCCTAGCGAGTGAGTGTTCAGCCCCAGAAGTTATGAACGATGCTGCATTCGGCGGTTAAAAAAGAACAGAAAAAATTAAGCGGTACCTCTCTGGACTGGAAGTGTTCAAGATATGCATAGCATTATACGGTGGCCAGAGTGGTGTGGAATGTGTTATGTGTGGTAATGATGTGTATGGGAGTTATGCTGATGTACGAGGGCGAATCACAAAGTCCTTGTCCCAATTTTTTGTTAGCCAAAATAAGCTACATACAAACAATTACAAACAAACCTAATATTCTACGTACTTTACACTATTTTTCCACATAGTGCCCACACCGGTTCAGACATTTGTCCCATCGCAGCACTAGATTTGTCCCATCGCAGTCGTCAGTGAGCGACGCAAGCGGCCTCCCCGCATGCTCATTGTCTTCGCGACATTTTGCAACTCACGCCAACACCACATCACACTTCTCAAAGCGAGACACTTTTCCCCATACGTGTGCTGCATTTTCCTGTGGATTTTGATGGGTGTCCGTCCCTTTCCCCATAGAAAACGAATCACACTTCGTTTCTCGTTCGCCGTGGACGTGTGAAGCACAGCCGCCATCTTCAACAACTGACAGCAGCGCCGTGCCGCGGAGCTACCGGCAGATAAGGCCGGGCCGGTCCAAGAAAGGTCCACCGCTGGGAATGGATCTGTTGACTTCGAAATTACAGCCGTAATATGCTTAAAAAATAACGGCAAAGACTTTCTGATTCGCCCTCGTATTATGCGTTATTTCTATTTATGCGTGAGGAGTACAAGCAGACAGATGCACATGTTTACATTGCCAAACGTATACGTGCCGCACCACGCCGACCGCCATACAACGTTACGCACATCTCCGAAAGTTCCCGTTCAATGAACTTCCGCTTAATTTGTTTGCACAATGCCCGGCGCGGCATCACCAACGCGCTAATGCCGTCGTATGCAGTGGAGCGTGGACGGCTGCGCGTGCATCCGCAATTATTACGCGAATGGCGAATGGCCCATCCTCTCGTTTTGGATCCTCCTTAGGCACCTTCCATCCTCACTGGTCGGGTGTTTACCAGGGGGTCTCATACTGGCCAATTAGTATAGGCGTAGACATTTCTGGCCTATAGGTTTAACGCCTCCCTTTTACGCATGGCGTATGTGAAACGACGAAAGCGGACGGGCTCGTAAAATGTTTTGCGCCGGAGCACCTATTGTTAACGCGGACAATCGATGTTTTTTACTGTACTCGGGATGACAGCTATCAACCACGCACACAATAGGCGTAAGCTGCGCATTCTCGCCTCGTATGAGGCAAATGGTTTTCTGGCTTCACATCAACCATTTCTACTGACCCACCGTATAATGCTACGCAATAAAACAAAGACAAGAGGAAGAAAGATTGAGAAAAAAAGATTGAGAGTTGTAAACTGGATATTAGTGCTGGCTGCGCTGTGCGTGACATCTTCCTGAGGGTGCTTCAAGGCACTGAGTTACAGTTTGACAATGGCTCCCACGTTCCAGTTACTTTTGTCTGCACTTGTTCTGCCTCGTAATTCTGCCTCGCAATAAGGTGGTGGCAGGTGGCGCCGCGGACGCGTGACCCACTGCCCCTACAATTTCACATCATTCGCAGCCCCGAAAGCTGCGTGCAATAAATTCAATGCGAGCATTATTTATTTAGTAACTGCTCGCAGAGTCGATAGGTCAACGAACTCGGTCTGACTTACTCAAACTCGGGGTAAACCGTCAATGTGAGTCTCAATGAGTCCTAAGGGTACTCAGTCTAACTCCAAGTGAGTCCAAATGAGCCCGTGTAGAACTGAGTCTGAGTGATTCAACGTGAGTCGTCGAGGGCGACAGTCTGAGTACGAGTGAGTCCCAGTGTTTCAAAGCTTGTGTGAACCTGAGTAAGTTCGAGTAAATCTGAGTAACATGTGATTCCAATTGTTCTTGAGTCCTCAAACTGCACGCGAATCTGAACAACTTCCCAGCTTGCGGAAAATTAGTTTTTCGAAAGTTCACATTTTCAAGCGCTCGCAGTCCCGTCAATCTCAGTAGAATTCGATACGGAACTGTCACAGGAAGTGATCCTGATAGAATTCGGTGGCCCTCTCTCTTTCTCTCACGCACACACACACCCACAAGCACACACATCCACGCACACACACAAAGTGTAAACATTATAGGCATAATTTCCTCACTTTCAGCCAGTGCGACGGTAAGCACGGTAGAATTAGACAGAATCGTAGCCACTCTAATGAAACGTTCCGTAAGCGTTCGCCTTCCCATATATGCTACCGTATCATTTGTGCTGAGTTGTGGAATTTGTGTGGAATACGCATTAACTCTGTAAAAGAAAAGAGCATCGGGCTAACGTTTTGGCTTACTTCAAGTAAACTCACTCTTTTATAAACCCACAAGTAAAGCACGATAAATTGTGTAACTTTATGACGAAAATAACGATTGGGTTGTTTCCCCCTTTTTCTTCTTTTTGTTGACTGCCAGATAATCGACAATGTTTCCCAATTTGTGGAACATAAGCTCTTCTAAAAGAGGTTGTACTTGAAAGACAAGTGTAGCGACCTCAATCTCAGTAGAATTTATTATCAGTCTGCAATGGCAAGCGCGCCCAATGAAGTGTGACGTGTCGAACCCTATTTCGAGTTGCACCGGGGAGCAACTTAGTTTCTTTTCTGGGCCGCCTCACGTGATCGGTTTCGTTTTGATGGAAACCTACATCGTCAAAGCGTAACTTGTTTGCTCCACGTCTGCGAGCCGGCGCCTTTGGGAAAAAAGAAGCAAGACAGGCGTGACTGCCCGCAATGCACGACACAAAAATAAGGGGAAGGCGTCCGAGTCATACGACATTTCACTGTTTGCTTGCTTCAGTGTCTCCTGGGCACATCATTAAACTTCGAAGACGGTCTACGACTATCGGCTAGAGAATCTTAAACGCACTCAACGCGCTTACACGGCTAGTTTTGTGTGCTTAATAATATATATATATGGCCTATCATTTATGCCTGCTTCAAGTGCTGCAGTGTGCGCGGTTCGCTTACTTTGCAGAGAGATGAACACATTCTAGTGCAATCTCGAAAGTAGTGATGAAAGCTAAAGCATACGGTTTAGCGGAAAGCATAAAAATACACAACACCCGGTTTGCGAAGGTGCGCAGGCACATAAGAGGACATACTCGCTGTCCTGACGCATCTTAGCGTATTACACTACGCTGTAAAAAGATATAGCCCTGCCGAGTGACGATTACCTCGTGGCCATTAGCCGCAAGCATAATATACGAATGGTACTTGAATTTATGCTGCGACGAATAAGTTGAATTTGCGTTCCGAGGATAATGCCGCAATACCAACAAAGTAGGCTTCACCGCCTAGCATCGCCCAAAGCCAAATTGAACAAGATGATAGCGGAAAAACACCGAGGCAGACGAGAGCATAAGTTTGATGGTTCAAACATGTCATGAAGCATGGGTCTCACGTCTGCTTAAACCAGTCTTTATATAGTCCCCTTATTATCAAATTTATCTGTTTTTGAGAGGCCGAAGTGTTGCGCTCCTCATTTATACGACGCCTAGGGCGTATGGGCGAGGGGATTGGGTGATGTTGAACATTTGGACATGGAAATAAGGGTGCGGCTTCACAGCCTACGAAGCAGGGGTCAACCTGACTCGAGCTTCCAAGCCGTAGTATCTTCTAAAGGGCCTGGAATGATGAAGTAAAAGTCTTGCTTGGGCTAGTTGGTTCATGCTTGAAGTAGTAAAGGCAAGGCGCAGAAGACCAGGAGCCTGGTCTTCTGCGCCTTGCCTTTACTACTTCAGGAGTGATGAAGAAGGGAGTTCTACGCATGTCTGTCGCCTTCCTTCGAGACATTGAGTTGATCAACGTTTGGGGAAACCCCCATTTAAAGAGAAGCTCAGAAAGAACTGCTGCCGGTCGGGCACGCCAGACGAACCCTTAATGTTGAAACAGCAAAGAAATAGAAAATAAACGCGCTGCAACAAGACATCAAGGCACAGTAACAGTCCACTTTTCATAGTAATGACATGGGCTATCAATGAAGTATACGCAAGTCGTTTTTCTTTTCTTCTTCTTTTTTCGCAAGAAGTGAGTGTTCTTTATTAGATCCCTGGGATCTGACCTAGGTGGTCTACAACCGTCTTTAACCAAGTTGCAATATGCCATACTGATGAACTGACATCGCTTCAGAAATTTCCCGCCTGAAGAATACTTCAAAGGCACTTTGTATCGGTGGTTGTGAGCAGAGCAAAAACTTACCCTCGAAGACCCCTAACCCTCTGTCCTTTCTTTCAACTTTTTATTATAGTGGAAGCCTGCTATCTTACACCACGAAAGGCAGTGCTTCACCCACTGTCACTTTGATTATGCTGAGCTTTTGGTTGTTGTTTTTTGCTGTTGTTTAAAGTTCTCAAAAGGCACTGGTCCCGACTGCGTCTCAATAAACATCGTTGAATTGAAGAAAGTGGAGCTCGTAAGTGTTGCCATATTTTCTTGTTGTTACGTGTCACTAAACCGAAGCATAAAAGTCGCTAGATGTCCAATAAGTTCTGTCTCAAAGTCTCTAAAATTGTTACTAGAACTGTAGAGTGAATTTTAAGTTACCTAGGCGTTTTTAAACACTATATATAACATAAGCTAAGGTGGCTTAAATCGCCTACCGAAGCGTTTCATGTTTGTCTAGTATCCGTGCAGGCGAAAAATAAAGATGAAATATCGGCAGCATGCATAGGGCTTTCTTACTGATATATCTACATAACAACGGATGAGGCAAGCTGAAATATTGCGTTTACGTTCGGATAGTGAGATTAGCCTAGTACTATTACAAAAAGAAAAAAAAAAGACGGGTGACGTGATATTTTAGCGCGAAAATCCATGCACTTGAGCCGCATTATCCCTGAAACTTTTGTAGTTCTCGGCGCTCGTGAAAGGAGGTCGATATTCTTCGACATGCGCTCGGTCGTATGTTAAAACGGCGATGACAATCACGTGGTCTTTATGCAGGTCGATGGCCGGTCTGGAGCGGACGTCTTGTATACCAGACGGCCGACACGCGCTTAAAGCCGGCCATAGCAGGTCAAACAATGCACTTCTGCCATTTGATCGACCTCAAAGCTTTGTGCAGTATTGACCTGAAAAGTGTAAAACTGAAAGGCGTGCATTCATATTGCCACGTCGACGGCAAAGAACAACAGCGGCACAAGGGCGAGCAAAAACGACTAACTCTTTGTTGGGTGAAATTGTGCCTAGCAAAGATTAGATTGTGTGGTTTTACCTGACAAAGCCACTATCTGAATATGAGGCACGCCGAACTGGGGGACTCCGGATTAATTTTGAGCACCTGGGGATCTTGAACGTGCACCCAATGCACGGTACCCCCACGAACGTTATTTAATTTTGCCCCCATCGAAATGCGGCCGCCATGGCCGGGACTTGATGCCGCGGCCTTCTGCTTAGCAGCAGAACGTCCTAGCGACTAAGCAACCACGGCGGTTATGCCCAGCAAAAAAAGTAACACAACCAGGCGAGCACAGGCGGCGATCGTCGAAATCTCATCTCGGCGCCCAACGCGTTGGCTCTTGTAAAAGACAGGCAACAGGTGTTCGGAACGTGGCGCTAACTACACTTTTCAGCGGCTCACGAGTCCCGAGGGGCACAGGCGGAGGACACGGCGGCGACCTAACGATGAACAAACGAACGTTAATTACATCGTTACGGAGCGGTCAGCTCTACAAGCTTCCTCACCAAAAGCGACGCACACTTTTGTTTGTGCTCAAGGATGCTGAAGGCTGAAGCATAGAATAAAGAACCAGCGGAAGTCAGTTGTAGGGGGCTTCCTCTATTCACCCTTTTCACGGCGATCCCGTGGGCGCTGCCATGTTTAATTCGCTGTCGGTTCGCTGTCGGTGTAGTCGCCGTCACCCATGCTTCGGCGCATTGATTCAAGTATGCGCCCGTTGACTTATTCTTGATACGTCAGCGATACAGTGGGCCGACTCGCCGTGGTTGCGCAGTGGCTATGGGGTTGAGCCGCTAAGCTAGAGGTCACGGGGTCGAATCTTGGCCACGGCGGCGGCATTTCGATGGGGGCAAAATGCGAAAACACCCGTGTACTTAGATTTAAGTGCACGTTGAAGAACCCCAGGCGGTCGAAATGCCGGAGTCCTCCACTATGGCGTGCCTCATAATCAGAAAGTGGTTTTGGCACGTAAAACGCCATAATTTAATTTAGTACAGTGGGCCTAGATTGGAGTGTGAGTTGGAGTGGATGTGCGTGATATAGTGCGAAAAACTTACTATATGCCAAGAAGCGGGGCTACTCCCTTTGTCACCGTATAAGGAGCGGTACTCACTCGTGCAGACTTTCCGAGATGGAAGTAATTTCCTTGAAGGTTAGCGCTACTACGATGGCAGATGAGTGAATTATTTTTTATCCTCGAGGGAAGCCGTGCGTCGCGAAGTACCGGCAAAACGAGCAGTCCTTATATAGCAGCGGTCCGTGAACTTGGACACACAAGATTCATTCCATTTCTTAATGTGCCAGTCACAATTTTTGCAGCCAACTACGGCACACGTCTTCACTCCACTGCTCCACATTTTGCAGCATGAATGGAGCGCAGTGCGTTAGCGAAAACCCAGTTGCATTTCCGACAGCTGATCGCACAGAAGCACTGCAGAAGGGGTCATGGTTTTGTATCCGTGCGCTTTCGCTGAGGCAACGTGCGGCACGGCGCCGAAAACGCCATCTCGTTTCTCTAGAGCTAGCTGCTTCGCGAAAAGGGCCAATAGAGTGTGGAACGCCCTCGCTCGGGATAAGGAGAGAGTGAACGCTCTCTGTGCTGGCGGCCCTCGCTAGGTACATGGAAACCAGCTCAACGAATTCTATAACCGCCATTGGCCCAGCAGGCGAAAAGGCACTGACGCCCACACACGCACACACAGACACTGCTGGCGTCACCTTCGCCGTGGACAAGTGGGAATGCACACACAAAGCTTAGCCGTCCCGCTAGCTGAAGGAAGACAGTACTGGCGAATCTAAGCAGACATCACGGTGTAGCGCGCCGTGGATGGAGAACGAGGCCAGAATGCGCGCACAAAGGCTAACGTATTTTCCCCGTCGCGGCCTCCTAGGCGTTTTTCAAGAGTTGCGGGCGGATCAGCGTATTTAAAACGTCCGGGTTTTCGCCGTGGCTTCGGCGGTGTGACACAAATTGTTCACCACAGAGGCCAGTCGTAACACTCGTCACGGAGAGTCCCACGCATGACTCGTCATAGATTCCAGCCTAAGTGCGGGTACTCGCGTGCCTTCTAGAATGTACACCACTCTTCGCGTTGCGCATGCAATCTGAATACACAAGGTTCAGCGATAACATAGACAACACAGAGAATCGGCGACAACAATCGAAAATGTTCTCATACATGCAAGTGCGTTTTGCACTGAGCGATAACATTTACCATTTGTGAACCGCTGAAACGCGGTCACCGGAAAAGAAGTCGCAGTTTTGACCGAAAAGCGAAGCACCGATTGCGATAGCAAATTAGTAGATAGCTATACGAAGTAAGGATGGTAGTTTTATCGGCCGTATAAATTTGTAAACGTTCGCTTACTAACTAAATTAACAAGGATATAATGTTTATGAGCGACTGAACGAGGACGTAGAAGGAAACAGACACACAGAGAACGTGCTGTCTCTCTGTGTGTTTCTCTCTACATCCTCGTTCAGTCGCGTTTACACATTCTATCATGGATTCAAACAGCCCGCTAACGTGTTTTAACTAAATTAACAAGCACGGTGTGACGAGCGCACAGGTAAACATGAACAACTCTCGCTCGATGAGCGCGGAAACTCGCTGTCAAAATGCTGGAGTGAGGAATGGCGGCAGCAGCAACGATCGAATTGGACTTCATGCATCTCTCGCTTCAGCGCGAACGAAACGCCGAAAGCACAGCGCATACGAAGCTAACGGCACTTCGCGCACTTTGCTAACAACGCAGATCGTTTTGAAGTTGAGGTCCGCGCGGGCGCGCACTTTGGCCACGTCGCAAATCGCTTTCAAGATAGCCGTAAGCAACCACCGCGGGAGAAGAACGCTCCCCTCCCTCGCCTCATCCCCGTGCCTCGCACGCGACAGGAAAGGGCGCGCTTCCAGCCCGCCTTCGTCGCTCGCACGCGCGAGATTGAGCCGCGTTCGCCAGCTCACCCTCACAAGCTTTCACTCGCACATAGAGCATACGGCGCGCGGCGACCATGTTATCGCTCTTGGGCCTTATACGGAACCTCACGGCGACGACGACGGCAGAAATGAGCCTGGAGTGACCATATAAGTGCTATCGCAATAAAGATAGAAGCAAGTACGTATGTACTGGTACGTGTGTACGTGTGTATACGTACGTGTGTACGTGTGTATACGTACGTGTGTACGTCAACGAGCTCCTCCGATATGTACACTTTTCTACAGTTGATTTGTCTGATTATGCATCTGCTGTGTTTTAAATCTCGGAATACAATTTATTGCATTTAGACTTTGTCAATTCATTTACTGCCACGGCTGCAAATGTTGACCTATCAAACATTTTTTTAGGAAAACTGCAGAACCTTCATGCAGCTTTCGGACCCGTCCAAATCAATTTTGTAAAAAAAAAGATAAAGATAAAACGCGCATTTTGTAAGTACCTTGTGAAACCTGTTAAGAGCAACGTGCTGTGCATCACAAGCATGATGTGAAAGCCACCGATGTGACAAGAACCGTTCCGTCATCATGGTCCCACAGTCGATGCGCCATGCAGGTAATTTGGGCCGCCTGAAGCAGCTTGTAGTTTCCTTAATAATAACGTGCGGCCTAGAAAGCCATATTCAAGTAACTTTCCTAACTTCAAAGTCGCTGAAATGTCCCTGATTGTTCTGCCATTTTGCTATCAAATGTATCCGGTCATAAAATAGAAGAATTTGTCACTACACAGACAAGAAAGTCACTAAATTTACCGACAATATTGCTAAAATGGCAACATTGCTCATTTGAACGAAACACCAGAAAGGTCCTTCTAAAGAACCGCAGCATATGCGCTGTAGCTTTCGCAGGTGTCGAGGCCTCGGAGTCTGGAGACACACTGATGGTCGCACTCTAGCCTACGCTGGCGGTGCGTCTCGAAGCGGGTAGCTGGCCTACGTTACCGGAGCGTCACGCACAGGCTTAGCGGGCCCACGCCGTCGTCCGTGCCTTCTCGACGGCGGTTGCTTCTTTCTGATGAGTGACTGTAGGCCGAGAGTATGGAGGAACGGAACAGGAGGTTTATTTACATAAGGGAGGCAAACTTATTTACAATGAAAGGACATACTCGTACTGGCAGGAGCATACTACATCGTAGCACGCAGAAGCTACACGTCAGAGCTACTACACCGTTCTCGGGACACTCAGGATGTCTCTTAAATGCACTCCATCTTCCCTAGACCACTCGCTAGGGAAGCGGGTAATGTCCCAATCAACCAGTCCGGCGGTTCGTATCGGCTCAGCACACCGCCTCCGAGGAGGAGAATGATGACACAAGGCCAACGCGCCGCCCCCAAGCTGATCCTGTAAGGCATGCCAGACCCAGTGTTCCATTTACGACCGGGGAGAGGTCAATAGCCCAAGCTTGCCAGAAGGTAAAGCCACTCCAGATCCTGGCGTGTCTCGCTGAAGTTCAGGAAAACCTTGCACCGTCTCGTTCCCACGCCGAAGTCTACTAATTTGTCGTCACTGAAAGACGCACCTTCTGGTAGGAATGCCGAATCTTTCACCATTTCAATGTCCATGGTGACTCGATGGAATGCTGTTTGACGTCGGTACCACAATGGCCCCGGCCTCCACTCTTCGGCGAATACGCCAAACCTAACAGCACGCATTTGTTACTGTATCTGCCATCTAGTGGAGTAAATTCACTGTTAATAGGTGCTTGAAAAAGCTTTTCGATTTTCACGATACCTCACAATGATTGTCAAGTTTTATTTTAATTTTTAAATATTTACGACAAAGCGTCATTGACCATTGTCAACATTCGCCGATTGTTCTCGCACATCACCGTTGAACGTTTTGCAATGCATTGCAGCCTCTCACAATACTGCTCAGTATTCATTAGAACACAGCCCCATTCGAATACAGGAAGTCGGGCTACCATTCACGTTAGACACTGGTTGTGACTACAGATGGTATGACTAGCCTCAGCCCTCTTTCCCGCCCCCTATTCTTTCTTTAGCGTTCACTTTTGTCGCCGCTTTGATAATTGTGCCTGGATCCTGTCATTTGGGCGCTGGCACCGATTATTTGTGGCCACGGAATAAATCCGGCAAAGGAAAAAAAGTCGCAGTTTAGCCTGAAAAGCGAAGCATTGATTGGTTGATTGGGATAGGAAATTAGTATACAGCTATACGAAGTCGGTACAGTAGCTTTATCGGCCGGAAAAACTCGTAAACGTTCGCTTACTAACTAAATTAACAAGCATGGTGTTACGCGCGCACAGGCAAACATAAACACATCTCACTCGATGAGACCGGATACTCGCTGTCAAAACGCTGGCGCTAGAAAGAGCCGCAGCAGCAGCGAGCGAATTGACCTTCGTGCTGCCTCTCGCTTCAACGCAAACTGAGCGCCGAGAACATAGCACACACGAAATTATGAGCATCCAGCGAACCTACTGTACTCATCGCTCATCGCTTCCAAGATAGGGCCCTCGCCGCCGCGCCACACACAGCAACCGCCGGAGTATAACGCATCCCCTTCTCTCCTTCTCACTCCCCTACTCCCGGTGCCTTATGCGCGACGGAAGACGGCGCGCTCCCTCCCCGCTTTCCTCCCTTACGCGCGAGATTGAGCCGTCATCGTCGCTTCACCTTTGCATGGTTGCACTTGCACATACGGCATACGGCGCGCGGCGACGATTTTATCACCCTTCAACTTTATAGGGAACGTCATGGCGACGGCGACGCCGATGGCAGAAATACGCCTGGAGTGCCCATATAATTGCTATCGCAATCTGAAAATATCGGCCAATAGCCGTTGTTCGATTCCTCATTACCATGGTGATAACCTAAGGATGATGAGGATTGAACATAGACAAAGAAAAGGAGAAGTGAATATTACAGCGAAGCTGAACGCTCCACGCTGCATTTGGCGCCGGAGAGGATTAGTCAGCCATCATGGTTTATTTACCGAAATCAACGTGTGTTGTACGACGCTTTTAACCACGGAAATACGGAAGGTTAGTAAAGCACAATATAGTACTCAATGCAGCCGCTCGTCAGGACTTCCGAAATCAGTCACTGCTCGCCCCCCCCCCCCTTCTCCAATCGATGCCTTCGGAGGATAAGTTAAAATTTTTGATAACTGAATCGAAGGAAAAAATACGGTGTGTTAGGTTCGTTCTGTCTTTGTAACGATAGTGACAGAAAAGCACGTAAAATGAGTTTTTTTGCGATGAAGAGGTTGGTCGTTTCAAAGCGTCGAAGTTTTTCAGTTTCAAAGCTTCAGTCAGATGTGGTAGAAGTAATGCATTACTTACTAGTGTGTCGTAGGGCGGGGAAAAAAGCACGGTAACTGCACCCGGGGATAATTGACGCCACGGTACATCACTGAAGAAGAGAACGGCGCTACATTGAAATGTACGGTTACATTATTTACGGAAATTTATGTTCTTCAAAGTTCGCGATACCTTTTTTTTAACCCTTGCAACACCCGATTCATGGCAGATCTCCCAAAGTGGGTCGTGCCAGTTCAGTGAGGAACCTACTGGAAGATTAAAGCGAATGGACTCACCGATTACCCTCAGGTGAACAGTGTGGTTGACCCGGCGGCCGTTGGCAAACGTGACGCTGCAGACGAAGGTGCCGCTGTCGGCGAGCGCCACGCGGCCGATCTTGAGCAGCGCCGGGTCGCTGTGGACGGAGAAGTAGGAGCGGCTCTGCCAGTCGGGGCGCACCACGTGCTCGCCCTGCCAGACGCCGCCCTCGGCGCCGTCCACCACGTACACGGTTCGCCGGGCGGCCGCGTCCTCGAGCCGCGTCCACCGCAGTTCAGACACCGCGGGCGGAACGTCCAGGCTGGCCGGCTTGGACGCGCCAGCCGCTGTCTCCAGAGGGCATGGCAGCGTGGTCTGGCCGCCGTTTCGCGCCCGCACGGTTAGTTCTGCCGACGATGCAGATCCTGCGTTTGCAGGAGGCTAATGTTAGGTACGACCATACAACTGCTTATTTATTTATTTATTTATTTATTTATTTATTTATTTATTTATTTATTGCCATCCCAAGACAAAGCTGAGACTATAAAAATACGTCTTAATGGAAAGGTCCGGAATAATTTTCACTAAGTGCACTAATTACCTTAATTAATTCAACTAAGTGCAACAGCACAGTACTTGAAGTGCACCGGTTTGAGAGACCGCTTATAGTGTCCCTGTAGATCCTCCTACGTACATGCACTCAGTGCTCACTCTCTTACTCTTTTCCTCTTTCTATTCCTTCTTTCGCTTACCCCCAGTGTAGGGTAGCAAACCAGACGCTCGTCTGGTTGTCCTCCCTGCCTTTCCTCTCCTTGCTTTGTCTCTCTGTTGTCATGCCATCATTGAAAGTCAGCAACGACAAAAAACTTACAAAGATGTAGGCACGGTAAACACAACCTTCGAATATGAACTCATGCTTTAATTACATAAGACAGAATATATAGTAACCACAATATCACATGAAGTGAAGTTATCAATTAAATAACAAAAATATGTTTTATGCAATACATATGGATGGATGACAGGTGCAGTTCTCTCTCTCTCTCTCTCTTTCTTTTCGTTTGTGTGAATGTGCCTGGTTAAAACGTGAGTCATTGTGATAAAGTAACATTGAAACATACTAATTTTAAAAGATGCTGCTATTAGTGAGAAAGACATATATGTGATTTACACATCCTCCTGCACAAGAGCTTCTGCTTCACGTTGCATGCCGATATTCCCAACCTTGCGCGAAGGGTGGCAAAACCGATTACTTTCCAAGTTAAATTTCTAGCATTCATTTTGTTATATTCCTATATTTTCCTCTGAAATTAATTTTTGTGCATCAAGGGCGGTGTCGACGTAATTAACTGCCCGCTTATTTAACCGTAGTCTAAGGACCATAGGTGGCACCTGTGACGTGGGTTACGTGAGCCCACGTGGCCGGCCAGTGGGCCGCAGGTGCGCTGCACGAAATTGATACGCAAAAGGCAGCTATATGCACGGACAATGCATTAACAACCATTTGATGTACTTGCACAAATAAAGGACGTTTGAGAAACAATTTATCTTGTTCTCTTTCTATGTCTCAGACATCCAACCTTTGAAATATGTGAAAGCAAAGAACAATACAGAAAGTCTAAAATTAAGCTTAGTCACCAGTTCTTCGGGGAGAAAGAAGTTTAAAAAATCGGTGTTCTACATGTCAAGTAACGAGCGAACAGATACGTGTTAGAGAGCATGGTTCTGTGTATTAGATATTGTTACGCGAACGAAGTATTAAGAACTGGAGACTATTTATAAAGTATATTTACAAAGGATAACTGCAGCGCTGGCCAGTTCAGACGACAGCTAGAGAGCCAGAGAGCGTTCGTCGTCCTCGTCGGGGCGCCCGCGTGCATCGTCCACAAGAAACACGCAATATGCATGTATCAATATTATTGTGTTAGGCACGAAAATAGAGAACACGGTTTAAAGACTACAGGATTCACAGTAGACACGAGCCGGGTGATGGCAGAAGACATCGTTGTCCTGGTTAGCCAGGCTTCAGGTTTGTTAAGGACAATATGCAGCAACAGAGCTCAGAGTAGTGCGTCTCCCAGCGCTATAGGCGCAAGAAAGCCAACTGTGTCCTCGTTCATACTTCACAAGGTATGCGAGGTGCTTGAGGACACGGCTTCCAATCGCTATAGACATCAACATTCCCAACACCTTGTTCAGTGCGCTAGGTGCTTGGCTTCGTCTACGCCAACCCCCATGTTACCTATCTAGTGGATTTATTCCGTGGTAGCAGCTTCCAGTCTGAAGCAGGAGATGAACCCGCACCAGTGATAGTCACCTAACACGCTGACCACAATGACTCGGAGATCGCCATTTCTTGAATGTCAAGAAATCCTGTGTTTTTCGAGGTGAAGCAAGAGTTTATGACGAATCGCCACTTGTGACAAAGAGAAATAAGCGCTGACTGAGGTCATCCGCCACTGAAGCGGCTGAGTGTCTCAAGTAGGAGGCGGCCATCATGAGTGAAAGCCCTAGAACGCCAATGAGGCCATTGCCGAGCATCTCCAGGTGTTATAGTCAACAGTCAGGGTTTCTGTGCATGAATTCGGGACGCCATTATTAGGTAATCGATTTTGTTGGTTCCACGTGACCTGAGCGACCCAAGAGTTGCTAGATCGCGCACTTCTAAACCTATTCAGCCACATTACTCTCAATGAGGCGTCCTAGTCCCCTATATATACACCTGCTATACTGTTATGTATGGGGCCGACACCCACGAGGATAAAAACAAATAACCACTCAAAACTAAAAGAAGGACTGGATAAAGCCTGCTATTGCGCAAGCACTTGCCTACATTCACACACACTATCCCATTCGAGCATGCAGCTATTATCGAAGCCTAACTCAACCCATAATTCAAGATGAAGGCGATCTTATATAGCAGTCTTAGAAAACAGAGGTAAACGAAAGAAATAAATTTTCGGATCGAATATATTCAATCGTGCCTGAAAAATCGTCGCTATTCCTGAAGTTGTCATTATGTCGTCAGAAGCCTCGCACATCAGGCGCTCGATGACGTGGGCGGCATCGTGCTTGACGGCATTGCGCGGGCATGAGCCAACGAAGTAGCTCATGCGGCAATACGTAGCGTGCGACAATACGAAAGCAACTTAACAACGCGCAATGGTGGGTGTGTTTCGTCGCAGAGCAGATGGCAGATTAGTATTTGGGGCATAATCGGACACTAGTGTGATTTTTTTAGCCTTCAACCGTGTGTTTCGACGCTATCCATTTGTGTACGTATCAAGTAACCCATGTTTAAGCTGGCTACTGCAACAATACGCCTCATTCCAACGCGAAGTAGTTGAATGAGCTTGAAGAACGCGCGTATTATTGCTCAATTTCTATTTCTAGTGATGCAGAGATGTTAGTTTATTTCTTGAATTGTTAGAGTGCCTCATGAAAATAACACGAGAACTAACTACGTGTCTCTTCAGACACCCTGGTGCTTGGAAGGAAGCAAAATACAAAATCAAGCACCAGCAAAAATTAACGAAACAAATATAAAAAACATCGTGGTTCCCTAATCTTGTCGGACAATGAGATGCATACATGCACATAGGTTTATTACAAGGGGACCCACAGGTCACTGCGATTCGTGTTAGAAAGTTTATCAGTTGACCTACGACCTATAAATTCAACAGCCGAAAGGTTTCCACGGCGTTCTCTCCCCCCGTTACTATATCATCACATTTATTCAGCTCATTTGCCGTGTAGGCTAAACCCACTGGTCAAAGAACAGGGAAACTCCAAGAGAAAAACCTGTATAAAGTCGGAGTGTCTGAGACAAAGCTTTTTCAACGTTTTTAGCTCCAATTTCTTCCTGTGTTTAGCTATGAGTTTGGTATATCGGGCTATTTGGTAACCTGACTTCCCAATTTGTAGCTGTTATTAAACAACAGCAGTAACGACGACGACGACGACGACGACGACGACGAAAGCAAAGTGATCACCTGAAGCAACAACAACAACACACAATGGGATCCAGGCTTTGCGCACGCCACACCACAGCCATCCGCCTCTTTCCACACACCAGCTCTACCCAAATAAAGTAAAACAAGGATCTATAAAGAAAAAGCAGTACGCCCACACCTGCCGTGAGCAAGCAAGCATAGGAAGGCAAGCCACGCGTGTATACGACAACGCCTGCCACGCAGCGCCTGTATGTTAGCCTTCACCACACAACGACCAAGTCTTAAGGAAATGCTATTCGCAATAAACTGCGAGCCCGCTCATTCCGTATGCAGCATGGTTCGCGTAGCTTGAGTCCCGGATAGCCGTCACGCTGTACATAGCAAGCCTTTGTCGGCGAGCTGAAAGGCACACGCTAGCAACTATCGCGAGGCCGACAGACAAGTGGTTCTTCCGCGACCAAACTTTCATGCGGGCTTTTTAATACGTTGTTTCTTGGTTCTGCAAGACGCACGTGCTTCCTTGTGCAGTCAGCACGGTACGTTGTATCCCGGGCCGCTTGCGTGGCTGTTAATGCCACATAGAAATCGAAATGGTAAGTACACTAACGCGGCGGGATCTTTGATGATTGAATTCGCCTATCGAAGTATTGCGATAAGAACGGGAGGAAGGAGAGCAACGATGGATGATGAGTCATTGCCACTGAGAATAGTTATGTTGCTGTGCTCTATACTGTTGCGGCGTCTCTGTGTTCCAAAGTCAAGGAGAACGAGGTACTGGTTGTCGCCTCCGCGTCCTTGTATTCAAGGCTCGTCTTGTCACACACAGAATCGGAGACGGCGCACTGTCTCCAAAAACCTTTCCATCAGGACGTCTCGGTTTAGACTCATCACTGTGAAAGACAATCTCAAACCATGACAATCGAAATAAGCGTGAACGAGACCAAACCAAGCAAATTAAACAAGCGCGAGCGAGAGCTAACGCGAGCAGACGGAAGTGCGAAACGAGCGACCCTCGCCAGAGGAGCCATTTCAGCGAGGGTCGAAAGGTCAGTATACATGGTGATCATATTTAGGTTTTGTGGAGTTTTTAAAGGTAGCCTGTTGCGGATAACATAATTCTAGCTCTTGAGCTGGATTATTCATGGAGGTGTACATTACTTGTACGAGAAATTAAAACACATGTCCAACTAATTTTAATAAATCCACTAATTCTCTTTTGAATTAAATACTTTACGGCACATATTGCAATTTAAGAATTGCAGCCAGTGAGCTTGCAAGGCATATCCACTTGGCAGGGATCCTTAGAATGACGTCAGATTGAAGCTTTGCACCACGAACTTGCCCTAAAATTGCACTGCTGTTCCACTTAACTTTTTAACAAAACGCTTTTTTATGCATTTAAGTACAAAAGTTACTGGAGCGGTCATGCATTTCGTCCGCACTTTGGCAAATAAAAATTTGGAGAACGCTTAAGCTTCGCCTTTCAGAGTGTAATGCGATAGCATTCAAAGATCCCTGACTGCTTCTCGCGCTTCCCGGCAACTGCAGCTTATGTAACTGTAATGTTTACCGGGAAACGCTGGCGGCGAACGCTATGCACGAACGCGAGCTTTCTGGTAGAAACTCAGCCTCTTGAGTGGGCCGTGATGTGGCGGAGGTGAGTGCCATCTGCAAGTGTTGCGAGGAACCGGGCGCATAGCACCATGGCCTATCTATGAATGGTAGAAACACTGGAAAAGGGGTTTGTGCTCGAGTTTCCGCGTAATAGAATTGTGTCTTCTCGTATATTCAATTTACAGTCCAACGCTATCATGCCTGTAGGTTGTGTGTAAGTCGTACTTCAAGATTTTTATGACATATTTTACTTTGAGAAATTGAATTAGTTCAGGTATTTCATCGTGCTACACGGAGGGCCTGTATGTTTGGGCATGCGTGGCTGGGAATGATGTTTGGTGAAACGATGGTCGACGCTGGACGCGGGACACCGACGCCGCGCTTTCTGCGACACGGGGGGCCCTTAACGCTTTCGCGTTAATATCTCTAAACTGGTGTCATCCGGGAAGTACATTTTAAGTGGATACGTCTTGCAAGCTCATCGGCTAAAATCCTTAAATTTCAATCGGTGCCGTGAAGTAATTAATTAAGAAGTTAATTAGTGAACTTTGTTTAATTCGTTGAATGTATGTTTCGATTTCTCAGGCTAGCAATGACTGCCTCTTCGAATAATCCAGCTCAAGGACAAGAATTATGCTATCTGCTACAGGCGACTTAAAAATTCCATAAAATTTAAATAAAACCCTGTAGAAACAAAAGCGGGGACAGAAAACCATTAGATTGAGCCCTAAGCAACAAATTGCTTTGATCTGAGCAACGACTTTGTTCCTAGGCTCGATAAGGAACAAAGCCGACGTGATATAGAAGAGGTTGGAGATAATAGGGAGCTACCGTCTTCCTTCATATGCTCGTGTACTTATATTTAGGCGCACTTTAAAGAACCCCAGGTGGTCAAAATTAATCCGAAGTTCCCCCCTACGGCGCGCCTCATAATGAGATCATGATTTTGGCACATAGGACCTCACAATTTGATGAATAAATGTTCCTTCGTGAGTAGTACTCCCTACCAAGATTACCACGTGAAGTACAGCGCAAGTGTCTTGAGAAGATGGCAGTGTGGCCGTTTCCAGCAGGTTGACAGTGACTGCAGTGTACGCGCCTCTTCGTATAGCGTTCAATTCTTCCCACTGGCATTACCGATTCCTATACTAACAGCAGTATAGCTATTTTGTCCAAGGAAATTATTAATGGGGGCGATGATCAATTAAACGTCTGAGTGCTGGTGATGAGCTATTTGTAAAGCAATGTACGGAATTGTACACTTACTCGCGGTGCTGTTTACTGAAAAATTATGCGGATTTCACGAAACGCGTACACTATACAAACGCGTAACGTACTTCCTATGGTTAAAATTATGTTATAGTAAGCTAAACTATATGTAACGCGTAGGGAAGGTAAGCAGTGGACCATTAGAGTTACAGAATGGGTTCCAAGGAAAGGGAAGCGCGGTCAAGCACGACAGAAAATTAGGTGGGGTGATGAAATTAGGAAATTTGCAGACCCAAGTTTGAATCAGTTAGCGCAAGACAGGGGTAATTGTAGATCGCAGGGAGAGGCCTTCGTCCTGCAGTACCCATAAATATAGGTTGATGATCATGATGAAGCTATGTGATTTTTTTATTACCATAAAAATAAAAGAAAACAGGTGCAGTGTCCTATAATGCTAACAGCTAATCGTTTTCGCGTAGTAATAATACGAAGAAAAATGTAAGATAAGAGGAAAACATCACAGGTTCGGAAAATCCAGAGCAGAGCTAGACAAGAGAGTAAATGAAGTACGCACACAGGTCCTCGGAACACTGGAACACAAAGATTGAAAAGAACAGTACATGTACACCGCTGTACTCAGTGCCGACATATACGCATATGCAGACTTCCGAACACGAACACGAGGCGGCAGTGCAATCTAACTAATGAACAGGGGACCGGATGAAGAGAATAGGTGACGTAATACATGCACGTATATGTGCAATGTTCAGAAGCGGGCTTCATCCCACAAAGTGCACAAAAATGAGAAAGGCAAATATATTAGAAAACAAGCGCACATAAATACAAATGCTGAAAGTGGGCTGTCCTTACATAATTCTAGCCATTGTGGCACCTAGTGCAAATTTAATATTTGAATGTTAATGTCGAATGTCGCTCAAACAGGAGTGGGCTTGAAAGATGTTTAAAGAATATAAAACTACGTCCTAGCGTAAAATTTTTAGCCATGTCCTGTGTTTATTTCCAATATCCCCGCCACGGCGGCCGCATTTAGAAGGGGGCGAAATGCGAAAACACCTCTGTACTTAGATTTAGGTGCACGTTAAAGAACCCCAGGTGGTTAAATTTCCGCAGTCCTCCACTACGATGTGCCTCAGAATCAGAAAGTGGTTTTGGTACGCGAAACCCCATAAAAAAATTCCCGCTATAATAGCGGCTGGACGACTGAAAATACGATAATTATGGGAGTTTAGCTGCCCCCTATTCAGTTCCGCAGCCTTACTTTGCCTTCCTCTTACTGGTCCCAGTGACCACAGGGATGACGTAATATATGACCTGTCTGAGGGTGATCGAAGAGCACTCGTGAAGTATTACCGACCATTAGTAAGATTATTGCAGCAACTCATATTCACAATATCATGCTGCCGGCTCTACATTAAAAAAATGTTTTGTCATCATGAATGTTATTTTCCGGCCGACATTCACAATTACAAACAACAATTATGTTGAATATTGCGCTGTCAAAGGCATACAGCTCTTTCACACACAAAGAAACAACTAAGCAACTAATATTTTCGTTAACAGCGAATGTTTAAGTTATGGATCAGCTTAGAACAGTATGATACAGGAAGTAACGCACATCAACAGCACTGATGGAGAGTGAGACGTCAAACTACTAGTCTGACGTGGCAGCGCTTTCTTAAAACAGATATATTCGTTGTTAATCTGGCGCATTAACGTGACACATGGCACTGGTTTTCGTGAGCCAGGGCTCCATTTGCATTCCGCTTTATGTCCGCAGTCCTGTTTTTCTTCGCCACCACTGCTCGGTGAAAAGATAAGAATGAATCGGCACGTCAACATTCAACACCACGACTAAAAAGGCTATTTGTAGAACACTTTCCAAGCCTTTAAATAGACCCCTTTTTTAATTGCACAGCTACATTCTTCCAGTCAGTCAGCTTTCATAGCTAATGATGGTGTAGTCAGTTTTGAAGTCAACATGCACGAGCATAGTTCTTATGACATGGAAAATGTAAACGCGGCTATCGTGAAGAAACCATGTGCCAAGAGACACTCCTCAGCATTTCATCTTCCTTTGAAAAATGATTGATAGCAGAGAAGCGCACTTCTAAACAACAAAAAAGGGTCCAGTGAATAGTTGTGAAAGAGTGCAGAGCTAGGACAAGCACCTTTGCCCGTGCTTAGAGCCATGAAGCCAGTGTACGTGCTATTTGGACTGTTCTGAACAGGCGCAGAAAGCACGTGCTGCCACTCTTCAAGCACGTGCTCAAGGTCGCTCGCCATACCAGAGCAGACTACGTCGGCGCCAACGAGGTGCTCTCGATGAAAAGGTGTAAAGCGTGCAAAAAATAAAACCCGGTAGAACAAGGCAAGATGAAGCCCACGCAGCCCCCGTCGCAGTTTTTCTTGAAAACACGGTAACCTGCTCTCCTGCCTCCGTTTCGCCCTCTCTGCCACCTCTCAGCAAAAGTGCTCGTTTTTCATAGTCACGCGCGCGCCCCGGTACTTCCGCGTGCGGGCGACAGCGTCGATTACAGCCAATGGCTTCGCTTCCGTGCAGCACGTTATTTTCTTTGGAGCTGCCGCATGGAAACGAAACTCTTGCACAGCACCTAATGAACTCGCGCCGAGATGGTTGCTAATATAGAGAGAATATAAACTCTCTCTGGTCCGGAAATGGGAGCTTCTATACCCGATGTATCTTAAGAACATGAAATCGGAAGAAAATTGTTTTGCGCAGAATACTCGACGCACGTGTCATCAACTTTTTGCAAAAGTTATTACGTAACGTAGCAGGCAAGCTCCTGACGAGAAGAGAAGCAAAAATATATAGTATCCGTGAGTGTCACATCTGATTTAGTGAACAATCTATAGATGTAGTCGTAAATCTGAGACAAGGAAGTTCCGAAAGTCATTTGTCATTGCTTGCAGGCTCGCTCGAGCAGTTGTAACAGCTTATAATGTGTTTCTTCCTATTTCCAAATACTTTTTTGTCACTTATCTCTAGGTGTGGTTCTTTGAAAAGGCGAATTAGTTTCGGCCACTGTGTTTTATGAAGATACACTAAAATGCCAGAATACGAAGGCTTTTTTTACACCGTTTAAAGACTGACAACTCGTTGCACTGAGACTAAAAGAAAAGACGCTTTCTTTTCAATTTTGACTTACAACCATGCGTGCCGCCAGTCATATGTCGGCAAAATAAACAGAACTCAGACTCACTCCCAAAATACGTATTCACTCGGACTGAGGCTCACCGAAATTGGACTCAACTGGTTTCACTCGGACCCAAACTCCGTCGTGTCAGGATCACTCCGACTCATCGAAATTAGGCTCAACTGGGTTCCCTGAGACTCACACTCACCAAACTGAGACGTAGCCAGGCTCATTCGGACTCAAGCTCACCAAAGGTTAGACCTAGTCGGTCTCACTGAGACCCAGATTCAGCGGTCGGTGTGAGTCTTAATGGGTCAACTCATTCTGCATGAGTCAGGTCGCCGGCATATGACTGACAGTCATTCATGTCTGTACTCACGTCTCCTCACTCACGGGCGCTCACCCCCGTTTCTCCTCAAGCCCACTCCTACCTTTCTTCGCTAACACTCATACTCACATCTGCTAAGGTGCGGGTACGACTGAGTGTACTCTTGAGTGAGCATGTCAAGCTATAAATCCTAGCCACAGAAGAACTGGGACGCAAGTGTAAAGAGCTCACTCGACATCAACCAGATCAGAAGATGCAGACACTTAACGCTCATATTTTACAAGGATAGGCTTACACAACCTATGGTATGTCCTGGCATCTTACATTTGTGAATTTAATATTTAGAGGCGCGAGTCCACTGTTCGCATGTACTCATTCAGGATCATTGTTTCTAACGGGCACCACTCGTGGATACACTGTTAGATTCACTGGAAATCATGCGACGCTATCCTGGCATGTAGTTCCGTAGTCACATGTGACTAACGTCTACTTGAGATGAAGTTTTAGCTCGGGTCGAACTCTGATTTTGCTATTCAAATACATGTAAAACGCAGAAATACTTTCAGGAGACAACCGTTGGACCGATTGAATTAAGGTTGTTGCATTTGAGAGAGAAAGTTATGATATAATGTCTTTGTTAAGGAAATTTGTAATTTAGTGCCTGTCAGTTTTTACAGCGAAGATGTACATGGCTAGGGCTCCATGCATTTTTGTTCTCCGTGAACAAATACTATTCATCATCAATTGCTCATAGCCCCGTACTCCCGTAAGCAAGCAAAATATGCAATGGCTCATAACCCCGTAAGGCAGAGGCTACAAGCCCTCAGCAAAGTGAAGCGAACAGTGCTTAAATTCTTTCCAATCCCGCATACAACATACAGAACAGCATGTCGAAAGCTGTTATTACCAAGGGCTCATACCCCTGTGAGCATGCAATGGCTCATAGCCCCGCAAGTAAGCAAAAAATGCAATACTCATAGTCCCGTAAGGTTCATGGCAACTCACTTTGCGTGAATTAGCTGCGATGACATTATACCTGTTGTCGTTGTCGGTAATTTCAATGTGGATGTGTCGGTAGCGAAAAGGGAGCGCTTTACGCGTTCCGTGTTGCAGACATATTCCCTTGCGATGCCACACCGACTCGGCCCAACCGAGCAGCTAGCGGCGTACGTGCATCGATTTCACATTATTAAAGAATGTGATTGGAGTTGCGAGTGAAATAATGACCACCAATCAAGACAAATGAGTGTGCGCACCTTTCGTCACGATGACCGCCTATCAAGACAATAAACGAGTTCGTACCTTTGTTCAAAATTATGTGTCACATCCATGTCGTGTGCTAAACAGCTTCGCTGGTCGACCGCCTTCACAGAGTGGAATGGCTCACGATTTCTTTTTTACAAAATTGTAGAGCATCCAAAGCGGACAAATTTGAAGTACAGTCATACAGCTTACATGATATTATTACAATGCTTGCAAAGATTTTACCTTGTCCTACTCACAAATTTGTGGTATATTCCAGGGCGCTGTATAATACATCATTTTTGTCCACGTTAGATGTATTATTATTGCAGTACAGAGAATTGCGGTATCGTTTTTATTGCTGACTTAAAGAGTTCTAAACTTGAAACTTCGTTGGTTTTGTTTCTTGTTTCTTTTTTAGATGCTGCAAATTTCAAGAATTTGTTAAAGAAATTGGTATCCTAAATAAAAATTCACTTACTATAGCCCCTAGATTTTGACATATTATTTTAATTAAAGCTAACCTCACAAAAATCGGTGCAGTGGTTGCCGAGCAAACCGATTTCTCCGTTCCCGTGTAGGAGCTAAAGCTTCCTCTTAAATTCCCATTCAGGCAAAATCTGGGATTATCTCAACCCAAACGAACACCCAGTCGGACTTACCTCAACTCACTCAGACCCACATTCCTACGACTCACCTCAATTCAATCAAACTCAAACCCCTAAAGCTCATTCCAGCTCACTCAGACTCACAGGTCGGTTTTAGCCTGAATGAGTCGGAGTGCGTCGACTCACGAGTGAGTTTGCCGACACATGGCCACAACCCTGCTCCTTCTCAGGCGTTACCATTCTATGTCTGGTGGCGTTCTTCGAGCAAAGCGATTTTGCTAAGGATGCTGGAGTTACACACGCTTCAGTTTTAAGGGCTTCCGTGAAAGCATGCGAGAAATGAAAGCATAGATCCGTCGCAGGAGCAAGACTTTATAGCACCGGATTTTGCGTCTGGTACCATAATACGATGTTTTAACGATATCCCCGTCCAGGTAAAGGTTAGTGTTATAAGCAAGGATCGTAGCCCCCCATGCCAAGAAAAAGCTTACGCAGAAACTTCACGGGAGTATGCGAAAGCATTGTGCCACCTGCTCATCTCCACGCAGCATTGTGTCATTATTAATCTTATCAAACTTGATCCGACCAGTATAAACACTTATCAACATTTACTAGTCGTTATCAACCTTATCGGACATGATCCGATCCTTATAAACTATTGTCGGTTCTTATCAACCTTATCGGACTCTATCCGACCCTTATCAACGCTTATAGGTCCTTATCAACCTTATCAGAATGGCTCCGATCATCGTCAGCCCTCATCGCTCTTTAGCACTTTATTCATTCGCGTCGAACCATTATCAACCGTGATGAGACCCATATAACTGCTCATCCCTGCTTATCCTTATCAACTCATTCACTGCGTATCTGTTAGTGCTGCACGAAGCGAAGCGCATGGGCCCTCAGAGATCGGCGGCATTTCGGTCGATGAAGGAACGCCCCGATGGAAGGCGCATACCCAGACTAGTGTTCCTGTATATGCTCCCCCTGCGGGAGCATATACAGGAACACTAACTAGACTACCGAAACACATCGGGGATGTGGGGCGTTTGGCGTTAAATTTTCGGAAATCCGGAATTTTCCTGATGCTTATAATGCTACAAGTCAGCTCTGCATGTGGTCCTTGAGATGGCTTTCATTCCACCATCACCAAATCTTTCAACAAAGCCTTCATAAAAGCTGTTCTCCTTTGACATTTAGTTTGTACAGCCGGTACAACAAATTCATATGGTTCAGATATATTCACCTTCCGCAAGCATGGGTCCTTTCATAACTTCCTCTCCCGTTGTACAGTATTCGATTCCTTCCTTTCAAAAAGGCGATGTATTACTGTACACCATACACTTTATTTATGTTATTAGGACTTATTATGAATTAGGAATTTATTATGTTATTTATTCATTATGGAGAAGCCGCATGATGGACAGGCATGCCGAGCTACCTCGCTCGACAAGGTCTGTCTTTCTAGAAGAGGCTGTTCAAGTGCGTAGTGTATAGTTGGAACCTCTGATCCCATTCATGATTGCATTTCATATCTGGACAATTGTGTTTGTTTGCCCGACTTTAAACCAAAGCTTTCTTCGCCTCTTCTCCCGACTTTCCGGGCCCTGCTGCGGCTGTGATGGTCTTGCCGCGCGTGCCGCCGGGTTTCTTGAACGCCCAATAGATGGCGCTCGCCTCCTCATCTGGCTCAGTAAAGGGGAAGAGAAATGCAGCTATAATGAAGCCCAGAGCGCCCATGCGGATATAATAGGTGCGAGGTGCTACGGGGTATGTGGAAACGTGTAATGGTTCCAGGACTTACTTTTAGAAATGCGGTTGTTTGCTTGAAATCGGGGTACAATCAGGACTCGATGGGAACCAAAGGTCAGTGGGACGCCTCGCATTGGGCACTCACAGGAAGACTACAAATGAAGCTGTGCAGGGTGATGTGGGCTGGACTAGTTTTGAAGTGAGGGAAGCTCACAGTAAAATTAATTATGAAGAACGACTGAGGAATATGGAAGAGTGTAAATTGGCTGGGAGAGTGTTGAGGTATCTGTACAGGAAAAACATTGATTCACAGTGGAGGAAAAGAACTAGGAAGCTTACCGGCAAGTATGCCGCCTGTAGTGTGGGCAACACAGCAGCAAAGAACGTCAAGCGGAAAGTCAGAGAGGCTGAAATAATCTCATGGGTGGCGGCAATGGAAAAGAAACCTGCCATGAGTAGCTACTTAAGAGGAAAAAACAAAATCAGGAAAGAAAACAATTTATGATAACTCAAAGGGAAGCTCATTACTTTTCGAAGCGAGATCAGGATGCCTTAGAACACGCAACTATAAAGCAAGATATAAGAAGGAAGAAGAAACATGTGCTTGCTGCGGTAAAGCTAGGGAAACGATGTAGCATGTTTTATTATAATGTGAAGACATCTGCCCAGCGGTCGATTTAGGCACCACTGGCCTCCTTGAAGCCCTTGGGTTCAGCGAGAGCAGGGGAAAAGTAAACATGTCTGCAATAGAGATTAGTAAGAGGAGATTGGAAGATTGGTGGAAGAAAAGTAGGGAAACGACAAAAAATGGAGACGTACAAAAGCAATGTTCGCAATAGGGGGTCAGAAAATTTGGTTGTGGGAGTTCATAGTTGTTGTTTTTTTTTTTCTTTTTAACCTAGGTAGGACATGAGGCACTATAATAACAAGAGCTTGGTGGCGCAATCCACCGTCCCGTTCCAGAGGGGACGCTCATAACATCCATCCATTCATGCTCGCGAACGCTGCTTGGTTTCTTGCAACACCCCCAGATGGCACTCACCTCCGCGCGTCCCAGCCGGCGCCGCTGCGGCAGCGTTTCGTAGTTTAAATCCGATCAAGGCGGGCATAGGAATTACCTTGAATTCTTGTATAAGAGCGTGCTCCCTGTCCCGACACTCCTATATCAACGAGCCCTGCATTTTCTATTATGTTAGACAAAACTTCACCACTCCTATCCCGCTGAGTGTTAATGCCGCTTCGATCGTTCGGATCACATACACAATGGAAATCTCCCGTTAAAACAATGCAGCGATCACCGTCCGATAGACTAGACACAGTATCAAATAAAAGAGTTCGTTTTGCAGCGTCATTAAATGCATAGACGTTGACTATGCGCCATGGCACACCCTGCAACACAATATCACAACATATATATCGACCTTCAGTGTCGACATGGTAACTAAATGCTGAATAAAGTAGGCTCTTTTTCAGAAACAGGAAACAGCCCGCGGATAAACCAAGAGCGTGTGAAACGCAAACAGAAAAGGTCGCAAAGCCCTTTCTGTCTCGTCATCACTCTCAATCTTCGTCTCCTGCACGGCGACGAAGTCGAGGCGCTTCCTAGACAAAAGCCGGCGAAGCTGCGCCTGTTTCTGCAAAGACCTAAGGCCTCGCACGTTCAAGGTTGCGAATAGAAGTTGCTGGGACAGGGCCATGGTGACTACCAACTATTTGGACATAATGATCTATGTGATCGGTCCTAGAGGGCAACGGTGAGGCTCCCTCCGAAACCCCACCTGGCCTTCTGGACCGTGATCGTCGACACTTTCCCGAGTGTTTCGATGTTTTGCGGCGACGTGCTTTTCTTGTGGTACTGGTCGTCTCGCTGTCTGTGCTTGATTCCGATCTGTTAGTCGCATGGTGCTTCGGAACTGAAGTATCCACGTTACTTCGTCTGTCCTCTGCCGGCTCAGCGCACGTGTCGAGATGTTTGGGTGCATCAGATGAGTCTTCTCCGGCTCCCTCATTCGCTTGCTGGGCAGCAGCTGGCTCCGTGGTAGCGGGTGCTCCTTTGGTTTGTTGCTTCGGTTGGTCATCTTTCTCTTCGCTACTTTCTTTTTTCACGGGCAGTTCTGTGATGTCATTGTCTTCAACAGGTAAAGGGGCCTTACTGGCACAGCTGGTCTCCGCGGAAGAGGGAACATCTCCCGTCGCGTCAAGAACCTCCGTAATATCCATTATGTGTTCTTGCAAGCTTTCATCCGGAGGCTTTGTTCTGTGTCGTAACTTATCGGCGTATGTTACGACACATTCTTCAGCTGTGTGGCCAAAGCGCCGGCAGGTTTCACAACTTGGGGTTCTGCAGTTTCGACGAATGTGCCCCATCTTGTTACAGCGTAGACAAAGTGGGGGCCGGCCTCGAATTAATACGAGACTCTGCACTCCACAAACAGGTAGTAGATGTGGAACATCTCCCACGCTGACTCCATCGGCAAGAGTCAACACCACGTCCCGATTTAGCGTGTACGCATTTGTTCCATCTCCGATTCTCTCCAGCTTTCTGCTGATATAGACTTGACTTTCCCGTAAGCCTGGAGCGCATCTCGAATGTAGTCATCTTCCAAACGCTCAGGAAGCCACAAAAGCTTCATTTTAACTTCCGTAGGCTCAGGATCAATAACGACGCAGCGTCTACCTTTTACGGATAATTCCCCGCGTGCCACTAGCTTTGATTTTGTCATCCCTGATTTGCACGTCACCATCCACACGTGCGACATCTGAAATTGTCCGATGGAACTTATTTCCTTCAGGTCAATAACGTTCCGAAGGGCGTCTCTGAAGTCTTGGGCTCTGTACGGTCGACCACTTAAGTCAGCATGCAGGAAAACGGAGTCCACAACCAGCTTACCGGTAGGAAGACGGGGTAACACAACACGGTAGTCATTGCTGCTGGATGGAGCCTGAGCAGCACCTCGGCCAGGGGCCGATAAAACCTTTGAAGCGGAGAACATGAGAAAAGCGACCGTTCGGAACATAAAACGTCTTTATGAAATTATCGCGTGCAAGCAGGTGCCTTGAGACGCTTGGCGCGTTTCAGTGTGGCCACCTCGACAAGCTCAACCGTTGCAATTAGAAGCGATTGTGCGGGTTCCGCAGCGTCTTCTGCACGTCCAAAAGTATAGATTGCTCTGAAATTTCGGACAGTAAACGAACATAAAGCTTAATAAACAAAGCCACAAGAACGTCTAAATCCGCAAGCACGAAGGTCAGACAAATCCATTTACTTCCCATCATTGCCATGCTGGCTGAACGATTGCAGCGCCAAAGTTCCCTCCAGTAATTATTGTAGGAAACTCTATGCCTGCGATGTCGTACCGAAAAAAGAAATAAAGAAACGTAATCTGCAGTAGCGCACTTCGGTGGCACGCCACAGAGCTAGGATGGAATTTTGAGGCGGGACGGTATTTTTTCTTTCCTTGCAGCCTCCTGCTGATATCGGTTACGTTCAAAGCCGTACGTCAATTTCCGACAGGCAGCAACCCACAACAGCTACTGCTTCAAAAGGATCAAGCAGGTAATACACATTCAGGGCTGATGGGTACTCAAGTACAAATACAACTTTTTTCCTGGCGCTTTCTCTGTAAAAGGAGTTCTAACTCCGACAGATGGATAAAAAAGTAAAGCAAGGAAAGGACACTTAGTGGGCATAAAAGTTCTTTTAGTAAAGTGGTTTGAACCGCTGGACTGAAAGCTCATTTGAGAAAGTCCACGCGGCGGCATTACTTTGAGTGTCGGAGCTCAAAGCCAGGAGGAGCAGACACTATTTCATCTATAAGACCTTGCAGCAAGAAAACCCATTATTGAAGGGGGCAAGAAGGTAAAGAAATCCTGGCAGAAGAGAAACCGAAGGGGCAACTTGAATCACGCGCTTGACAGTTCGTTGCGAAAGTAAGCAAGCAAAGGGGGAAAAGAAAGCGAGCGACACGCTCTCGCGTCTCACGAAGAATAAACCAGCGCTTATACTGGACGAGGCGACGTGCAAGAAAAGGAATTCAGGGTCTAAATGAGTATATTTTCACTTTGTAAACCGCCTAGAACGCCTTCATCTCGCCGCTAAGTCAACAGCACCTAATAGAGGAAAAACAAATTAACGTACATAAAAGAGTCTAGCTGGCAACTCAAAGAATCTTTAGAAAAGAAACAATAAATATGCGAATGACGCTCCATTTCGAAAGGAGATGTCCGACGCGGAACAAAACAATTTCTACTGTTTGAGTTTCGCTCAACTTCGCGTGAGGTTCAATTCACTAGAAAGTTTTACATCTTGCCGACAGCTCGAACGCTTGTATGGACGTCAGTAATCTCCATACTAAGGTAAGGGTAATTGGCGTAGGCTTTCGACAGAATTTCACCATGCGATATGATATTCAACGCCATACGTCTGGCAGATAAATATACGTTCGTCGCTTTTTTAAATGCTGCACGCATGTTGTGTCTCAAATTTCCCTCACGTGCAATCACAGTTTTATCGGGAAAACTTGGAGATGAATCAATAGGCTACCGCCTACGCGAACATGCTGATTTACTAAGAGGATGCGTATACATTCATATAGCCGCCCAGAGGAGCGGCTGCGTTCTTATTTTTGAAAACTCTAAAATAATAAGAAAGTATAAAGAGAACAGCCACCCAAGAAATATTCAACGCTTGCAATATCATGACAGGTGGAGGTGCAAACATCAGGTTCCCATCGCTGTCATTATTCACACAATAAATAGATTAAAAAGGAAAAATGATCTTTCTTTCTCCTTTCTTTCCATTTAATCTTTTTGCAAAATTTTCACATGCCTTCACACACCCCTTCATAAAAAAAGATCACTTCTTAGTATAGTATATGTGCTGCAATGGGGGTGTTCACCTAGCAGAAGGGTAACTAGATATAGGCTGTAGCGCTAGGCGTAAACAGGTCGGCGCTATATCGTAACGGGGAAGCAAGCACTTCTCGTCGTCTTCCCTTGCACCAGCACACCAGCACCATGCCCACTGCCCAGTACCTTCAGTACAATCACTCCCCACCGAAAGAGTAGCCATCCTGGCGACTTAAGGACAGGAGAACACAGGGGGGTCATGGCACTGCTTGAGCCGGGAGACGTGGACAATTTCCTGGCCCCGACGACGCTGGTCGGAAGGCGTTTCGAGTGGCTCGATGAGGTAGTTGACCGCGGATGTTTGTTTCAGTACCCGATAAGGACCGTGGTACTTGGAGAGCAGCTTGGAGGAAAGGCCTGGAGGAGTAGAGGGCACCCACAACCAGACCAGCGAGCCAGGCGCAAAGCACGGAGCCGTAGTGGATGAATCGTGGCGAAGCTTTTGGCGCCACTGGTCCTGGGATGTGAACGAACGAGCGAGCTGGCGACATTCTTCGGCGTAAGCAGCCGCTCTAGAAACAGTCGTACACTCCGAAGCATCTGGCCGGTAAGGTAGAATCGTGTCCATAGTGCATGAAGGTTCGTGTCCGTAAAGGAGAAAGAAAGGGGAGAACCCAGTGGTGCTTTGCGTGGCGGTATTGTAAGCGTAGGTGACGAAAGGTAGAATGCGATCCCAATTCGAGTGGTCAGATGAAGCATACATGGCCATCATGTCACCAAGGGTGCGGTTGAAACGTTCGGTCATCCCATTAGTTTGAGGATGATATGCCGTGGTAGTGCGGTGAATGATGCGACACTCCTTTAGCAATGCTGAAAGGACGTCAGAGAGGAAAACGCGACCGCGGTCGCTCAGTAATTCTCGAGGTGCTCCATGGCGTAAAATCAGATTTTGAAGGATAAAACTGGCGACGTCTTTTGCTGTGGCAGATGCTAGGGCTGAAGTTTCAGCGTACCGCGTGAGGTGGTCGATAGCAACAATAACCCAGCGGTTGCCGCTTGGAGTGTTGGGAAGCGGACCGTATAGGTCAATGCCGACGCGGTCGAATGCGCGCGCGGGGCATGGTAAAGGTTGCAAGGGGCCGGTGGCATGTTGAGGTGGCGTCTTGCGTCGTTGGCATATGTGGCATGACCGGACATACTGGCGAACGAAACGGTACATACCACGCCAGTAGTACCGAAGCTGCAGGCGAGAGTATGTCTTTAATACACCAGCGTGGCCGCATTGTGGGTCGTCGTGGAACGTGGCGCAGATGTCGGAGCGGAGGTGTCGGGGTATAACAAGCAACCACTTACGGCCGCTGGAATTGTAGTTGCGGCGGTACAGCAGGTTATCCCGAATGATGAAGTGCGTGGCTTGGCGACGAAGCGTCCGAGAGATCGGTGCTGGCGACTGGCTGGACAGGAAGTCAATAAGCGAAGAGATCCATGGGTCTTTGCGCTGCTCTGATGGCATGTCGGAAATGTTTAGGGCGAAGGCACCGCAGGTAGAAATAGACGAGCGGACAGGGCCAGAGGGCAGGGGTGACCGGGATAGAGCGTCTGCGTCTGAATGCTTTCGGCCTGAGCGATAAACAACGCGGATGTCGTACTCTTGTAGGCGCAATGCCCAACGGGCAAGCCGACCAGTTGGATCTTTTAGTGAAGATAACCAGCATAGGGCATGATGGTCGGTCACGATGTCAAATGGACGCCCGTACACATAAGGACGAAATTTGCCGATAGCCCAAATGATGGCCAGACATTCCTTCTCAGTAACTGAGTAGTTCGCCTCGGCTTTGGTAAGGGTGCGGCTGGCATACGCGACGACGTACTCTTCGAAGCCATCCTTGCGTTGTGCAAGAACAGCGCCGAGCCCGACACCACTAGCGTCCGTATGGATCTCAGTTGGAGCAGAGGGATCGAAGTGTCGCAGTACTGGAGGCGAGGTGAGAACGCGTCGTAGTTCTTGGAATGCGTCGTCGCACGCCGAGGACCAGGCTGATAGGTCAGAACGGCCGGTGAGAAGCTGCGTCAAGGGGGCAATGACAGAGGCAAAGTTACGGACAAAGCGTCTGAAATAAGAGCACAGGCCGATGAAGCTGCGAAGCTCTTTCATGGTGGTTGGTTTAGGGAACTCGGATACGGCGCTAAGTTTTGTGGGGTCCGGAAGGATACCGTCTTTTGAAACTACATGGCCGAGAATAGTAAGTGTACGAGCGCCGAAGTGGCATTTCTTCAAATTCAGTTGCAGTCCTGCAGTGGAGAGGCACGCAAGTACCTGCTCGAGGCGGTTGAGGTGCGACGCAAAGTCGGTGGAAAAAACCACAATATCATCTAAATAACAGAGGCACGTTTTCCACTTCAGCCCTCGAAGAATGGTGTCCATCATTCGCTCGAAAGTGGCAGGCGCGTTGCAGAGGCCGAATGGCATGACAGTGAATTCATATAGCCCATCAGGCGTTACGAAGGCTGTCTTTTGACGATCGGCCTCTGCCATTGGCACTTGCCAGTACCCGGAGCGCAAATCGAGCGACGAAAAGAATTCCGCTCCCTGCAGACAGTCCAAGGCATCGTCGATGCGCGGCAGAGGATAGACATCTTTGCGCGTTATTCGGTTAAGGCGGCGATAGTCGACGCAGAACCGAATGGAGCCATCTTTTTTTTTAACGAGGACAACCGGAGATGCCCAGGGACTGTTAGAGGGCTGGATGATGCCACGCTCCAGCATGTCGTCAACGTGCTGGTCGATGATACGGCGTTCAGCAGCCGACACACGATAGGGACGCTGGCGCAATGGTGTTTGCTGACCGGTGTCGATACGGTGAACGACTGCGGACGCTCGACCCAAGGATGGTTGGTCAATGTCAAATGAGGAACGAAAACGTTGGAGGAGTTTGATGGTTTCTGTTTGCTGCGCAGGTGTGAGTTCTGCGTCGACGGCGCGAGCGAAGACGTCTACAGGGACATCAGTCGCGGCAGGATTAGTGACGGAACAAATCGGAAGTGATGCCGTGTCGCCAAACATGGTGGCCGGGAGAACGCTATCGAAAGCTTCAGCGGTACCCAGGCACTCGCCGCGAAGTAGGGATGATGGGCAGGCGGACGGATTGCACACGTAAAGGGCAGCAGAACCGTCGCAAAAAGTGACGACAGCAAACGGAAGTAGAAAGTTCCGGCGGCGCGCACAAGTGGCCGACGGTGTAAACAGAACAGATGAGTTCGCAGCAGAGTTACATGACACAGGAACCAGAGCGGCGGAGAAAGGTGCGATATCGATGTCAGAGGCGGCAACAACTTTAGGAGAATGGTCGTCATGGTCGCAGCACGGCACGGATAACGTAAGTTCGGCACGAGCGCAGTCGATAAGAGCTTGATTGACAGATAAGAAATTCCATCCAAGAATAACGTCGTGTGAGGAACGAGGTAGGACGACAAATTCTATAACATACATAACGCTTTGAATGACAACCCGGGCTGTGCACGACGCTGAAGGCTGAATGCGATGCGAGGTTGCCGTACGCAGAGAAAGAGAGGTAAGGGGAATGGTCACTTTGTTCAAATTGCGGCAAAGCTTCTCACTAATAATAGAAACGGCGGCTCCGGTGTCGATAAGTGCGTGTACGGTGACGCCATCTACGGACAGTTCAATTTCGTTCACCGGGTTAGAATGAGGCCTTGAAATGTTCGACGTAAACGCAGTTCTTGCCTCTGGAACTGCGACTGTTAGTTTTCCTCACGGGCTGGGCTGGGTCGGCGAACCATCGGGGAAATGGATCGGCGACGTGGGGAAGGTGACCGGCGTGCATCGAAAGGGAGGCGACTGTAAGAGGAGTCCGGAGGAAGGCTAGATGGGTCCTGACGCGGAAGTCGAGCAGGCCTGTAGCTTGAGGCGCCCCCACTGGCAGGTAAACGGGGGCTGCGACGGCGGCAGAATCGTGCTACGTGGCCCGGAAAATGGCAGAAATAGCATATTGGCCGGTTGTCAGATGTACGCCACGGGTTGACGACAGGGGCTCCAGCGCCCGAGTAAGGGACGACCATCGGGCGTGAAGGTGGCGGCGGCACATGGAAGGTGCCAGTGGCCCGGTAGGCATCAGGAGCCGGAGGAGCGTAAGGCCGGGCAACAACGTCAGCGTAAGTGAGCGGTCCAGCTGCAGGCTGCGGAGGAGGGGCAGATGGCAGCGCCGCGGCAACTTGGGTCTGAATGACGTGGCGAAGCGAGGGAGCCAAGGTTGTCGACGGCTCGGGTGTGCTGTTCGCCAGAGAGAGTTGGCGTGCCACTTCCTGACGGATGAACTGCTTTATTTCCGGCATTAAGGTAGAGATATCGGCAGCGTCGCGGCCGAAATCCAACGGAGATAGATCCGTGGTGTCCTGCTGAGCAGCGCGCGTTGATGCACGCTGCTTGCGCAGCTCGTCGTAGTGCTGACAGAGCTGTACGACCTCGGCAATCGTCCGCGGACTCTTCGCGACGAGCATCTGGAAGGCTTGGTCATCGATGCCTTTCATGACGTGCTTAATCTTGTCAGCTTCGTCCATAGATGAATTGACGCGCTTGCATAGCGAGAGCACGTCTTCAATATAACTAGTGAAGGTCTCCTCCTGGCGTTGAACTCGACCACGCAAGCGCTGCTCAGCGCGAAGCCGGCGAACGGCGGGACGGCCGAAGACCTCTGCCAAAGTTGCCGTGAAAGCCGACCAGGTGGTAAAATCGGCTTCATGATTGCGGAACCATAGGTTTGCCACGTCAGTCAAGTAAAAGATGACATTTGTGAGCTTGGCGCGGTCGTCCCACTTATTATAGGCGCTTACACGGTCATATTCGGCGAGCCAGTCTTCCACGTCGTGGTCGTCTGTGCCGCTAAATATAGCCGGATCGCGCTGCCGGATGACGCCAGAACAGACGATGGCGGGGGGCACGGGAGCAGCAGCCTGGGACGGTCCCGGTTCATCCATTGCAACAGCTGGTGGTAGCGTTCGGCTGCGGAGTTCCAGGATGTCGAAGAGAAACCCAGCACCTCCACCAAATGCAATGGGGGTGTTCACCTAGCAGAAGGGTAACTAGATATAGGCTGTAGCGCTAGGCGTAAACAGGTCGGCGCTATATCGTAACGGGGAAGCAAGCACTTCTCGTCGTCTTCCCTTGCACCAGCACACCAGCACCATGCCCACTGCCCAGTACCTTCAGTACAATCGTGCTTTGTCTTTGCGATTCCTTCTGTGTACTGTGTCACGCTGTTAATTTTCTCTTTACTAAGCTGTATCAAACATCGCAACTGAGCGCACTCTTAATAAGGAGCTCTGAATAGATGCTTGGCACTGCTATGCCTATAGGTTTTATTAACGCCGCACTCTTCCTGCCTCTGCTCCGTGTGTCTGAACCTCCACCATCGTTGAAAAATGGTCCGCTTTCCTGACGATGATAGCACCTACCTATACAATCAAGTGCGCACCAAAAGTCTTGCTCTTAACCTTATCGCCAGTTGTGTCCACTTGCAGTCTGATCGTGCGCAATATGGGCGAAGCGTAGGGTGTCTCGAGCGCAGCGTTCAGGGACAAGCTTTCAGGCTAAACGTGTTCGTCGTCCACCCTGCTGTCCAGCGGAAAGCGTGCAACGTGTGAGAAGAGCTAAGGTCTATAACAAGCGTGGTACGATGCCCGAAATCCGAGCAGAGGGCGCGCAGAAGAAATATCAATGCATACATTTTGAATCGCTACCACGCGCAAGATAGCTCGCTCGGTGGTCTTTGGGCGAGGGATTATCTTTGCGGCGGAGCCTCGGCCTAGCCTATTTACTCAATCCAGTGGCTCTCTGTCCGGCCTTGCTCTTTGTGAAAGTTGCAGCTGCGCTCCAGAGTTCCAGCTTATCTTGGATCTTGAGGTAAACCCATACCGCGTAGGCATCCTACCTGCTGTCCGTCCCACCTGCTGTCCCACCGTGCTTGAAGTGCGGAAGGCTAATGCCACTCCGATTCTTTTTTTCGTTTTCCTTTGTTTGTTTCTTTCTTTCTTTCTTTTCGTTTTTAGAGTTGTCAGGCACAAAAAACCTCAGTCAAACGAGAAGGGATCGATATAGGGAATGCGAATTAAGAAAAAGATAAGTGGTTGGTCTTGAGGAAAGTTTGAACAATACGTCAGGAGGAAAGACGAAAATAAATAATGATCCTAGGACACCTAAACATTTATGAGTTGTGAAGGCGAAAGCATTAATGTCCAATTGAACGCCGCTGGACGGTCCTTCGAGTTATGAACTCCTCGTGGGCAAGCGAGCACGTTGCGACGCTCGGCCAACGCCTCCTAGATAGCACAAGGCCGGCGCAGTTCGATCCGTGACGTCATGCTACCTTGTCCGACTGCCAGAGAATCTAACGGGGACGCTCCCTAGTAAGCCGCGGTGCTTTTGACGTCCCTGCTTTCGTCACGCCGAGCTTGACAATGGAAATTCGGTCCAAGTAACCTGATGTCATAAAGCATAGTGCACAGCGTGGGGTCTTAGGTTCGAAACTCACTGCCGCCAGCATTTTTTCTTACGAATTTATTCTGTTTTTATACAATTATTTCTTCATAAGGAATACTAAGGCGCAGTTAGAAAGCAGGCGAGAGATTGCGCGGACAAGGAACACTCAGATAACACAGGCTTCCGAGAGCGAGGGTGACGTGGCGTCGTGGCGACGCCCTCACACAACAGCTGGCGCGGCAGCGAGGCATCAGGTGTTCCTTTACGCCCGCTCTGCGGCTCTCTTCCGCCAAGGCGCACAAGTGACGCGGCGTCGCCGACAATGGAAATTTAGGTGTAGTTTTGCTGCTACAGACGTCATATTTTTCGCTCAATAATACACTTGATACTTTCGCATCATAAAAATAGAAAGCATGCACGCGAGAGCTGCGCAGGAAGTCGAGCTTGGTATCCGAAGAAGGCATGCATTGAAAAAGAAAGTGCAAATATACACCGCTATAGATATGGCGCAGAGCCGGAACCCAAAGTCACCCTGTTGCGCAATCTTTCGCAGCGACGTTGTTCTAGTAGCCCAAGCCATCAGTCAACGTTATTATAGCAATGTAGACACCTGCAACTTCCACACTTCCTTGTCATCTCTTCGCCAACCACCGTGGTGGCGTAGAGGCATTGTAATTGCGCGTTGAACCCCCGAGGGCATGGGATCAAATCCCATCCGCGGCGACCGCGTTTCGATGGGGGTTGAAATACAATAATTCCCGTCTATCGTACATATGGTACACGTTAAGGAACCCCAGGTGGTCAATATTAATCCGAAATATTTCAGTACGCCATGCCTCATAACCATTTACGGTTTTGGCACCCCACACTTCTTTTCCGTCATTTTTTTTCTTTCTTGTGTTGTATCTGTAGTTCACAACTTTCGGTATTGACCAATGAAAGATGCGAAAAGCCAAGCAGTAAATGCCGAAGATTACAAATTTGCAAATTCGGATTGCACTGGTAAGTGCCCAATTGAAAATATTTATTTCCGCTCAACACGGTACAACGCCAGGATGTCTGCCCAAGACCATTGCCAGCCTTCTGCTCTAAATGTAGCAAAACCAATCAACTACCCGAACACGAGTGCAAACCCGCATGTAAGTTATGCGGAGAAGGGCATGAAACCGCAAGCAATTATTGCAAGAAAAGACTGAAACCGAGCCCGCCGCCATTAAATATACTACAGCAACGCATGGACAGGCTCAAAGTGAGAGACAGTCGCTGGAGCTCGGGCGGTGAAGAATTCCCGGAATTAGGACGCTCAACCACCCGTTTCAACTGCAGTGCTGGCAGCACCACCAAACGAACTATATCTTGATCTATACTCCAATCGCCCTCCCGATCACGCTCACGGTCACATTCGCCCAAACACGTGAGCTGCTCGGACGTGGTAAGCGGATCGAGTGAATCGAGAACCACGAGCAGCTCCAAATTCTTGTCGGCCGAAACTGCGGCCCTTCAGACTCAAAAAATAGGCTGCAAATTCAACAAAACACGTTGCATAATCAAAACAGTCAACTACAATGTCAACAGGCTGATGCAATACCGACAGAAACAGCGACACCATAAACAGGCTTCTACAGAAGCGCGAGGAGCAAACGGATCTCATTGACAAGCTGCAACTGAGATGTATGAGAGCCCAAGAGAAGATTTTACAGCCGCGACTCTCCCTTCGCAACACAGATGTGGAATCCGTAGTTGACACAAGATTCCAAATCCTCCAAGAAACTCTCATGCAAAGCACCCACGCCACATTTGAGAAAATCGTCCAGGTAGCAATAGAAAATTTTGCCGCAAGTATAGCCAATAAGATTACCACGATAGATTCCAAGGTCGGTGGACTTGTAGCGCAGCAAAACAATTTCATATCTCGCGTGAAGAAGACCTACGTCACAAAACATCGCCACAACACCTCACTAAACGACATTCAGCCCGACAGAAAACGGGCACACGCAAACTGCCAAAGTACCTTTCGTTCAGTTTCACCTACCCGCGAGCGCCGGCAGGGAATACAACCAACCGAAGATGGCGGTCCCTAATCATAGAACTACAAATGCGCCCTCGACTCTCCACATATGGTAGTGGAAGTGTCGTTCCTATCGACCACGACATGCTACCTTACAAATTTTCAAACAAGACCCACCGGACCTCATAGCGCTGCAAGAAACAAATAGACAAAACGTCCGGCTACAAGGGTACAACGCCCAGGCACAAACAAAACGTACGGCTATTCTCACCAAGAAGAATCTCACTGTGCAGGAATTGGAACCAGTCCACACACCAATCGAACTCGCCTTAATAGAAATCATACTGGAGAGTAAATCGCACAAGAGCCTCTTCACAGTGAGTGTGTACAGCCGTCCCTGAGACCACCTTTCAGATGTCGACTACCTTTTCCGAGAAATTATGAAACGCACCGATGGTCATTAAGTATTTATAGTAGCGGACTTCAACGCCTCACACAGGGCCTGGGGATACCAGAGCATCACGATGAAAGGAGCCCGAGTACACGACACTGCACAACAGCACAAACTCACCATATGGAGAGACCCGCTCCAAACCACAAGAATAGGAAAGTGTATCCAGAGACACAAACCCGGAACTCACCTTCACGCTAAACGTGCCCTCGGCAGAATGGAACCGACTGCCAGAAACACTGGACAGCGATCACCACATCATCCAACTAACCGTGGCTCACACTCGCAAGCCCGCTAAGGTTGGAACAGCCCGGATAACAGAGTGGAAGTCATTCAGAGGCGTGCTAAATGTCGAGACCACCATTGAGAACATAGATTACTGGTTCAAGAAAGTCCTCGACACGGCGGAACTCCACACCAAAAGAATACAGCTGAATGAAGCAGCGCCGGCCGTCGACACGCACCTCCTCCACACCTGGGAAGCCAGAAGAGCTCTTCTCAAGAGATGGAAGAGACAGAAGCTAAACAAGAAATTAAAGAAGTGAATCACCCTCCTCAGCGAGCAAGGACAGGCACACGCCGAGACATTAGGAAGACAGAACTAGAACGCATTTTGCGACAAACTACAGGGAACCCTGAGCACAAAGACGACGTGGCATCTCATGCGCGCCCTTCTCGACAACGGCCCTACGAAGACGCAGCAGCGACAGCACTTCTGTAGGCTCGTGCACGACCCCGCCGGGTCGGAAGAAAACCTCCTCCGAGAAATGCAGAAGAAGTTGTGGTGCGACCCACCCGTTAATACGACGGCGCACGACAAAGTCTACGGCGGGAAACCGAACCCCGAACTCGACCAACCCTCTAGACATGCTGAACTTTCTGCAGAACTATCGACGCTCACCAGGAACACCAGCCCGGGCAAGGATCGGATCATCAACAAGCATCTCCGAAAGCTACCGCCGCCCTACTGAAGTACTTCAAAGATTGCTGGGAGAAAGGAGAGCTACCGGCTGCCTGGAAGTAGTCGATCAACGCACCTGTCAACGCAAGATGTATTCCTTCTACTCTATGAAGATCTCATCAACCACCTGAGTACCAGAAGCAAATCATCAACCTCAGCCGTCGACATAAAGGGAGCTTTTGACAACAACAGTCACGAAGCTATCCTCTGCAACCTCGAAGACCTAGGTTGCGGGTCTAAGACGTACGACTATGTCAGGAATTTCCTCACAGACCGCACGGCCACAGTTGGATATACAATGTTCGCAGTGACAGCTTCCGACTATCGAACAAAGGCACCCCGCAAGGTTCGGTTGCTCTTGAACGCCACCATGATCAAACTACCCAGCCTCCTCAACGCCATACCAGACCTACGACACGCTTTTTATGCAGATTATATCACGTTATAGACACGGGCGCCAAACACCGGAAAGCAAGAAATACGTCTACAGGAAGCAGTACATACCATCGAGAGCTACTTGCACAAATGCGGCCTCCGCTGTGCTCCCGACAAGACGAAACACCTCATCCTCAAGTTAAGAACGAGAGGCAGACCACCCGGCTACGATGAATCCGATCCAAACGTCACCCTCAATGGAACGCCCATCCCAACAGTGGAAACACTACGAGTTCGAGCTCCACACACTACAGCGAACGCTATCACATGTCACGTATCTCCTCAGGAGAGTTGCAAGCCATAGAAGGGAACCATAGAAGGGTAGAAGAAGAAGAAAAAGTCTATCTGTTCGGTCGCTTTTTTTGTGTGGTACTCTGAGTTTCCTAGCTTTTTTTTTTTACATTTACGGTTACCATTGACGACGATTGATTAACAAGACGTCGGGCGAAGATTCAACGAGCCAGGCGCCTTACAGGTACGACATTTCTTTTTTGAGGACCTGGCTATTACCCTGCCGCTACGGTGGTCGGAAGCCGAGAACATCGTCACGAGCCTTATGCTCGTCCAAACGTAACAAGCCATGTGAATGATGCTACGGGCCGTAATGAAAAGCCTGAGGTCTTGTAAGCATCACAAAGCTTCATAAAGCCGGCACGTTTGGTTCTCCACAACTCGGAATCAACTTCAGCGAATTCAGGAATAATGGCTGACGGTGAAGCCGAGAGCAAGAAACCTCGCCTAGAAGACAGCAAGTACGATGATACAACATCGAATTATGAGCTAAGTGATGAAGAAGAGATGGGTGAAGATGCACCATTTACTTTGGTCACGTACAATAAAAAGCGAGCCGAAGGCATTCCGGTTGTCTTTCGCCCAACAAGTGAAGGTACTACGTTTTGGCAAGTAAATCCAAACCGAGTGTCTGCCGAAATAGTTTCCACTGCCAAAGAAAAAGTACAGTCCTTCAGGACGAACAGAGATGGAAGTTTCAGTGTCAGCGTTGCTTCCTTAGCGTCGGCGAAACGCCTTTTGATGCTCTCAAGTGTAGGCGGCCTGGAAGTCAAGCCCTTCAACCCCGAGTCATACACGCGAAACGTTTGGAAAGTAAAGCATGTGCCTCTGCAGTATACAGACGAACAACTCCTAGACTTCATGAAAGACGCAGGAGTTATATCGGCACGCAGACAGATAAGGTATTCCCGCCAAGAAGATGCAGCAGTAAAGTCACATCCACTTCACACGGTAATTCTGACTTTCAGAGACGATAGCCCTATTCCAGGAAGAATTTACTTGGGTTTCACCAGTCACCCTGTCGAGGAATACCTAGGACCAGCACTTCGCTGCTATAATTGCCAGAGATTTGGGCACATGGCGAAAACCTGCCGCAGCGCACGTCGATGCAAAATCTGCTCAGGAGATCATGACCACAAGGAGTGCAAGTCACTTCTTCAACCTAAATGTGCAAACTGTGCGGGGAACCATGCCGCCTCCTTCTCAGGCTGCCCTCAGAAAAAAGCAGCGGCACAAATGCGTCGACATGAGCTAATCCATGGAAGACAACCGCGACGCAATGAACCCGCCCCAAACCTTGAGATTGTTCATCCAGTGCCAGATCACCCACCTCAGCGCGCCCCGGAACCACCACAGCCAAGAGCACCAACAACCTATTCCTCCTCTAGAGAACAACCAACAATGCAATCAAGAGACCAATCAAGAGGATCACAGTCAAGTACCCAGTCTTATGCATCAGTGCTACGGAAACCCAGACGACAACAGGCAGAAAGTAATACACAAGAAAGCTCCAGTGCTCGCACACATTTCTCTCAGCGACCTTACTCATCTACTGCAGAAGTAACGCCAGCTAATAGCGAACATACCACACCATCGGTGACACAACTGATTTTGCCAATGCTTTTCGCAGCTCTTAAGGCAATCCTATCTACTCTGCCGGAAGCAAACAACCTACCAGAAGTGAAAGCCTTGTTGCCTCTAGAAGCACTATTGTGTCAACAATCCGGGCCGAAACTGCGGCAGGGAGTACATGAATAACCGCTACAAAAATGTCTCCATATTTCAGTGAAATGCCAACAGTCTTCGAAGGAAGTGGGCTGACTTTCGTAAACTGCTTGTGCAATACAACTTCCCAATACTTTGCATTCAAGAGGCGGGAATCAATGACGACTTTCGCCTCTCGAATTATGTGATATACAAGACTTCTCGTCAAGGTGCTGTTAGCAGAGTGCTCCTGTGCGTCAGAAAGGACCTACCATCTTATCAAATTCAGTCCAGTGATTCAGACTTCCCGGAATTCATCGCATGTAAAGTATCCTTTGGCAAGCTCTGCATAACAGTGATTAATCTATATCTACAACCTTCAAACCAGATTTCAGTAGAAGCGCTAGTAGATATCTTCAAAATAGCTCATTCTAATGTATTTATATGTGGCGACTTCAATGCACACAACATCATCTGGGGCAGTGATCATTGTGATGCGCGGGGTAACGCTATTGAGTGCGCCGTAGATAAATGCAACCTGACTGTTTTAAACGATGGGTCGCCAACATTCCTTCGTGGATATAATTACTCAAGCTGCATAGATGTTACCCTGTGTTCACACGATCTAGTGAATGGTGTGGGATGGACAACAGATATGGAAACGCGCGGAAGTGATCATTTTCCCATCCTTGTTAACCACCCTAACATGCACTGTGATATCAGGCGTTACAGCAGACTAACCAACTGGCAAGCTTTTCGGTACCGCCTAACGGATCAAATTAATCAACATGCAACAGTAGAAAAATTTACAGAATTTTTGCAGGATAATATGAACATATGCACAAAGAAGGTCCCAATTCCAAAAGATTATGCTGCAGTTGACAGAGAATATGAACACCTAAGAGCCATCCGACGCCGATCCGAAAGAGCTTACCGACAGAGCGGAAGTTTAGAAGCATACAGAAACGCTCAGAAAATACACAATGTAATGCGCAGACGAATGGAAAATTTAGGCAAACGACGCTGGCACGATTTCTGCGGCACGCTGTCTCCTCACACGGCTGTCCCACGAATTTTTCTGGTAATTCGTTCTTTAAGCGGACCTGTAACACAGAGCTTCCCATTTCGTGCTCTCGCTGTAGCTCGGGACAAGTGTGAAAGAATAGTTGCAGATGGAGTTTGTGAGCTTATTTCCAGACCTGCTTTTTCATCGCGATATGCAGAATTTGATATTTCAGTAGTGTTGGCTAAGCGTAAAATTACTGCTTGCTACTGGGCCCAACATCCTCAATTAGATCATACTTTCACATTAAGCGAGCTTTAATGTGTAATTGCATCATGTCGCCAAAAGTCCGCTGCTGGGCCGGACGGCATTACGTACAATATGCTAAGAAACCTCGGACCGACAGGTACAAATGCTCTCATAGACATCTATAATAACTTATGGATAGAGGAAACTGTACCTGACTCTTGGAAAGTCGCACGAATCATACCAATTTTAAAACCTGGTAAGACGCCCTTGTGTCTTGAATCCTTCTTCCCTGTTAGTTTGACAAGTTGTTTATGCAAAGTAATCGAGAAAATGATTGACGCGCGCCTTGACGGTGGTGTAATGAAACGAATGTGTTGTCCAACTACTTAGTAGGTTTTAGAAAACATAGATGCCCAATGGATGCAATATTAGATATAGTAACCTGCGTGGAGCACGAGCGTGCACGCGAAAACATGACTATAGCAGTATTCCTAGACATCAAGAGGGCATTTGACATTGTTAGTCACGTTCATGTTCTGCTAAGCATGTTGGAACTTGGTCTGTCTGGCAGGTCCTTGTGATGGATTTCTGAATTTCTATTAGGTCGCAAAATATTTGTTCAGACGGGTGAAGGAAAGAGTGCTGAACATGTTGTCAAACAGGGAGTACCACAGCGAAGCGTACTCAGCCGCTTCCTTTTTAACTGCGTCATTGCTGATTTAACAAGAAGGCTGCCATTACAGTTAAAGTTTTCACTGTATGCAGATGATGTGTCTATTTGCACATCTGGGTCTAATGCTCAACTACTTCAAATGGCATTGCAAGGCGGCATAAATATAATCAACAAATTTTTGAGAGAGAGAGGAATGGTACTATCACACGCAAAGACAGCTGTATTGCCCTTCACTCGGAGGCAGTTAAAAAACTTCACTCTTAATCTGAAAGGACACCCTCTAATGATTGTCACACAGCATCGATTTCTTGGCATAATACTTGATAGGCAGCTATCCTGGGCACCCCACATAAAAAAACTCGAAAACGAGGTCAATGCCATAGTAACCGTACTTCGCAGACTTGCTGGCACATCATGGGGCGGATCAGTATCGTCCATGCTGACTGTTTACAATGCATTAATGACAAAAAATTGCGTATTCCGCGCCCATCTTACACGGACTTTCCCACACGTCAGAAGAGCGACTTAAAAGACTTTTAGCTAGAGGACTACGCCTATGTCTAGGAGTTCCACGAGCGACTTCTAGTTCTCTTGTAATAGCTGAGGCTCGCCAATCACCAGTTCCAGTTATGCAAACTACAGAAACATGCCGACATTATTTCCGTCTTCAAACCCAGCATAAAAACCACCCATTGGCTCTAGACATAATGAAACGAAATAGAAGTTATGTTCATATAGAAATTCAAGAAAATCTTCACATATTGCCAAGAAATGAATTTTGGAACTCAGACATCGAATATCCTCCATGGCTGCTTACAGTTCCAAACATCGAATTGTCAGTAGATGGGATATTCAGGAAAAGAGATGTTTATTCGAGCTGCTCAACAACTAGCACTATACCAGATATATATGCGGTATTCAGGATACACACACGTCTATACAGAAGGCTCCAGTACAGCAACCTCTTCAACTTCATCATTCTTTATACGGCACCTCAACAAACAAGAATCATTTAAGTTATCTCGTGCGACTTCGTCCACAACGGCTGAACTGTTCGCAATCCTATGTGCGATAAAATTTATATTGTCAGTAAGAGATGCGCAAGAATGGGTAATTTTCAGCGATTCACAGGCGGCTCTAACATCACTCTGCAACACAAAGGGGAAAACATTCAGTGACAGTATAATATATGAAACACTTAAAAACCTCACAAAGGCGAGCGAAGCGAAAGATGCAATAACATTCCAGTGGATACCAGGGCATTGCGACATTCCTGGCAACACAGCAGCCGATGAAGCAGCACGACAAGCGCATCTCAAAGATGATACGGCTCCGCTCCCAATATCAAAGAATGAATTACGCTGCATTATAAGGGCAACGTCTCTCAAAATGTATAGAAACACTTGGTTTGACCAGAATTCTAAGAGCTCGGACTTATACCATATGGATCCACTTATTGAATTCAAATTTTCATCGTCATTAGATAGAACTATGGAAACCCTTATTCATCGATTAAGGCTAGACACTGCCTACACAAAGCATTTCTTACACAGAATTGGCCGTGCGGAAACCCCCGAATGTGATTGTGGATTTGTAGACGAAGATATATATCACCTCCTTCTAGCTTGCCCACATCACGACACACCAAGATGCCGACTTAAATCAGCGCTAATTAAATTGGACCGCCGACCTTTCAGTTTAAGGAAACTTTTGGGTCCTTGGCCAACAACGGCCTTGCAGAAGAGTGCTTTAAAAGCACTAAAGACTTTTCTTGAAGACAGCGGCACTGTCGGACATTATTAGCGCTTTCATTGTTCCCTTCAGTTCAATGTCACTGTATACATGCATCTGTTTGTGAATTATGTTATGTTGACTGTTCTGTTGTGACTGTTTGTGATAATGCATTTACACGATGTATGTACCACCCGCTGACTAGACAATGTGTTAATAGGCGACAGTATCGTTTGTACTTTTGAGACTTTCATCTACATAAGTGTGGAGACATTTACCTTATATATTGTATGTACTATGTGTTCCTTACGTCATAGTCTTCCTGTGGAAACGTTGCGTGATAAGTCGTGGTGCTTGTGTGAAAAGACTATTTGATCTGTAATCTTGAACCCTGTACGATGTATGACGGAACCACTCAAGAGATGAGGAGTAGCCGGTGCCTTAAATTGTGCGCCAACATCTCCTTATATCATATCAATAAAAAAAAACCCTGAGCACGATGAACGCATGAACGCATGATGCAAGCACTCCTCACCAGTCTAATAACATACGGCGCGCCTTACCTCGCGCTGAAGAATTCAGAGGTAGAAATACTTAACATTCAAATGCGCAAGACCATCAGTATTGCTCTGGGGCTACCATCCACGACTTCGACAACGAGACTTCTCAAGATAGGCGTACACAACACCTGGCAAGAACTAGGTGAAGCTCATAAAGCCAGTCAATTAGAACGACTGAAGCTCACGCCCACCTGAAGACCAGTTCTACAACGGCTGAGCTACTGTGAAACCTATAGCCACCACGGCCCGAAACAAAGAATTCCTCCAAACACCCTCGAATCTCTGTGCATAGCACCGATGCCACGTAACAGGCACCTCACGTACCACAAGGAAAGAAGACAAGCCCGAGTGGATGCCCTACGGCGAAGACACAGACAAGGTCCGGACGCCAGATACACCGATGCAGCCAAATACCCGCAAAGAAACGCTTACGCTCTGAGCGTCGTAGATTCTCAGGGTAGAGAACTATCGTCTGCCACAGTCCGCGCACAAAACCCTCAGACTGCAGAAGAGACGGCGATGGCCCTAGCAACTACCACGTGCGTGGACGCTGCTGTCGTCTTTTCTGATTCATAATCAGCTGTCAGGAACTACGCTAAGGGTCGCGTGTCGACAGAAGCACTAAAGATATCGAAGCGCCGCAGCACTTCGATTCCCTACACCTGAGTGACATGGGTTCGTGGGCAGGAGGGGCTGGAGGGGAACGAAGCGGCACACGCCGCGGCCTGAAGTTACACCTGCCGGGAAAACCCTTCCTATTCGCGAGGTGCCCGTTCTGCGTCAGCAGGGGCAGAGACCGTACCCATCACCTACTCAGCGATCCTTCAACATCACAGGCTGGAACGCAGGGTGTACCCACCACCCCACCCAAAGCTCAACAAAGAAGAAAGTAACACACCCAGAAAACTACAGAGTAACACTTACACCAACGGAATACTCATGCACAGACTCTACCCAGCGCTACAAGGATGCCACTCTCAATGTGCGGCGTACCGGACACCTTGGCGCACCTGATCCTCGAATGTCTATGGCATCTAGACACAGACGCATCGCCTTCAACGAAACACTGTAACGCCAGACAAGAAAGCAAAGATCTCCTCGAAACGTGACAGGCCAAGCTCGTCTCCGAGGACCTGGAACAACAACGACGCCTCGTCGCCAGAGCCAAGGAGGCAGTGAAGGCCACAGGGTTCCTGGAATGAGGAGACCTCCCACCTAGCGTAGAACCGAAGCTTACCCCGGGTACTGTTCCGAAAATAAACGTTTATTCTTCCTTCTCCTCCGCTCAACAGCTGTGGAAGAGACAGGTGCACCTGCTAGAGCCGCGGGCAATGGACTCGCGACCACAAGCGAATGAAAAAGATACGAAAAATAATAAAAATGTGAGATATGCGCTTCACCGAAGGTAAACACTCTCTTTTGGCTTGTGACTCGCTTTGTGAACTGGAATCCTTATACCTGCGGTGTCTTGCGACTTGAGTGTTTACTGCGTGTTCAGAAAAAAACAAGAAATAGATGACGGAGACTCTAAAGAAGCAATATGGCAGAGTACATGTTCATGTACTGCGAGGTAAAGTTGATCTCAATTCTTTCTAGAATATTAACTGTGGTGAACCATTCGTGTTCGTAGCATACAACTGCAGAGCCTGTAACAGGATGTCGATCCTGTTGTTGTCGAGGAATAAACCGAATGACTACGTTAACTTCGTCATTTTCAAAAGTAGCATTGCGAGATGGAGAACGTAAACGACGAACTTAATCGAGGTTAACGCTTACATCTCCTCGCTTGACGCTACCTAGTCTAATTAGAGGCGGACGTTGACATTGAACTGATCGCTTAGGGAGACGACATTGCGGGGTGCGGAAAGCAAGGGACAAAGTAATCTGGTAAATGTTTTGCTGAGTTAGCTTAGGCATAGGCTAGTTTAGTTGTTCAGGTTCTCTGCTGAAACATCTTGACAGACGCGTATGCGTGCGGAGACGACGCAAGTGCTGATTGCCGGCTGAAGGTTCCTTTGTACACTTGACAAAATACAGACAGGAGTCCGAGGCAATGTGCACAAGAAAAAAGCAACAATCATAGTTCTGCAGGCTCGAAGCCTGTACTACAACAGGAAAGCTGAAGATGAGCTCATATCAGATTGTAATATGGGCAGTGTGTTTTCGAAGTTGTGTGCGTGCAAGACCCAGAAAGCCTAAATCGACTTTTGTGTCCTGCAGTGAAACGCATTCTTGAGGAAACACCGTTGCAACGAGTTCGGAGGTCGCAGTTTCCCCTGAACTTCAAAGAGGCTGGAATGTACGGAAATAACTTGCCGCCAGTGCAGCGAGCATCCAAGAGTCAGTAAGAGAAGAAAGGGCCCATAGCACCGTTTCTTCGCGCTTTTCATTGCAGCTTTGCGCCTGAAACGGTTTTAATACGAAGCTCCTGTGTTCGTGACACAGGTATGGGCGTTTTCGGAACGGACATATTTCACGGCCCGGGGACATTCATGCTTGACATCAAGCTACAAGGTTTTAAAGCCAAGCTTTCTGCGCCTCTTCCTTGGGCTTTCCCACTGCTGCTGTTGTAGGCTGCTGCTGTCGCACACACCACGTTGGAGGTTGAGTCAGAGGCGCGAGTAAGAGAAATAGCGACGTGAGAAACTCGTTTTCACCCCACTGCGTCGAATGTGCGCAATACCCTCTGAAGCTCCCTGGCCGTGCGCCTCATTAGCCGCTTGACAGCTGAAATTATCCGTGACTCCCCTAAGAAGCATTGCAGAAACTGCATCGCTTCCCTTTCTACTAACATGGGAGGCCAGAGGGGACGCAGATAGAACTGTAGAGAGGAGAAGAAGGAGAGGGAGGAGAAGAGGGCAGTTCCCATACAAGAGAGGTGACGTGAGAAGGCAAGGAAACTCCACTATTATACGACAGCGGTTGCGGGGACACTAAGTTCAAGGTACGGTACAGTATGTTGATGCTATTTCTGAAAAATAAACGCCATGCAAATATGTCAGGCGGGCAACTTATGGAGTGCGCCCAGAAGCAGAGCCGCATTAATTAAAGCGCACCGCAAGGTTCAGGCGACACTACAGAAGCGGTCGACCGTCATATCAACACTTCTGTGCCCGCCCCGTCAGCCTCCCGGGTATGGCATTGCTAGAGGTCGTGGATCTGATCCCAATCGCGGCAGCAGTATGTCGACAGGGGCGAAATAGAAAATGCACATGCACTTAGATTTTGGTAGATGTTAAAGGACATCACGGTGTCAAAATTAATCCAGAGTCCGCCATTATGGCATGCCTCATAATCCGAGTGTAATTTTGGCACGTACGGCCCTGTAATACAATTCAAGTTTAATATTTCTGTCATAATGTGATGTGCCATGTGAGGCAATGACAACGCTCAACCCTCTCAGAGGTTATAAAATATGGCACACAACAACGTCTCAAGCAAACACATCTCCCTGTGTGTTCTGTGTACTACGCATACAAACAGCAGTGGTGCACGTAAGGTAACGTGTAACATCAACTCACCACTCTCGTTTTCGTCTAAACGTTCAAGAAATTAAGCTTTAGCCGTCAACATCAACGCTAATTACCGTCAATCAAAGCATCCAACACGGAAAGCTTCGCTTACATCGATTCCCACAGGGCGTGGGATCCGCATCATTTTGAAACTATGGTTCATGTGTTGTTGCTAAAATAGTGTCAGTGTCAGTGTCAGTTAAAAAGCGCTAACCTGCACTAGTACCTCGATGCTCTAGGCCAGTATCCTCGAGTATGAGATAAATCCTCATGACAAAGCATAGCACGTGGGGATCCCTTCTGACCCACTTCTCCGGTTCACGTGCGACTTGAGCCATTCGCCCGCGCGATCGCTGGGGACACGTAGCTCCAGCCGTTTTTTGGATAGCGTATGTTCCCCGCGGCCGCTGGCGCGACGCGGAGCCTGCTGCTTGCGCGCGCGGCTTACGTCACGCCGTGCGCCGCGCAGTAGGAACAGTGCCTGAGGAGCGGCCCCTCTCGCCCTCCCTTCGAGTTTTCTCTCCTTCAGCATCGGAGGTACGCGGGGAGGCCTTCGCCCGACAGATGGACTTTCGGTGCTCTTGGCTGTCGGACGTCTGGACCCACCTGGTTCCGCGCCCTCTGAGCAAGGTGTGTGTGGCGAACCTGCTCGAAAGAGCTGGTGTGGCGGAGCAGACTTCCCGGGAGCTTTCATCAGTAGTCTGCGACTGCCACCCTAGTGCCGTACTCCTGTATTGTACGCGCATTTTGTACATAACAGGGAACAAACCCCCATTCGTTGGTACCATGGTGGGAGTCGTCTCTACGTCTTGCCGGTGAGTCAGCGAACCCGCCGCGGCGCCCCTTTGCGTGCGCTGCGGAGTGGGAATGAGCTACGTGCCTCCTTAGACCTTAGCTAGCCGGGTCCGGGCGCGTTAGCCTGAACCCCCACAAGGAACATGCCATAACATATAAAGATATTTAGCGTCATGATGTACATACGATAGAATGGAGGTAGAAGAATCAGCAAAGTAGCAATTGTTAAAACATTCTCTCAGAATGAGGTTTTTTATTACGACAGTAAATATATGAACACTCTAGGCGATGCGCCGTCAATGCGCTGACGTCAATGCGCTGACCACGCGTCACCGGTCGTGCATAGGTTTAACCTTTGGCAAGAACGTGTCTAGCATAGCAGTACAACCGATTGCGGTGTACGACAGCGACCACAAAGCTATGGTCATTACGGAATGAAATGAGACAAAATAAACACGATAACAACCCTGAAGTTACGTGTATGTGTCTTTGTTCAGTCAATATAGCCATAAGCATATAAATTAATATAGTTGTAAATATAACACAATTTCGCTGGTTATCCTTCTTCACAGAGTGGAAGGGCACTAATTTTTTTCTTCCTAGCGTAACTTCCAGCGCGTTAGCGGAGACGGAAAGAGAGAGAAAGCTAAGTATTGGTGCGATAACTTCACTTATAGTTGAAGTATTCCAAAATCTTTTGTGGTATGAGATCCGCGAGACGACGTTCTTAATAGTGAGGCCATTCTAACTAGTTAGAAAAGTGTTTCAGGGCCTCTTTAAATTATGGCTTATAATTGCGCATTCTTTTTCGACTATTCATTTTGTTTTGCTTTAACTGATAGTCATACACGTTTAAATTCTGAAAAAGAAAATCGTGATAAGCCTCAGAGTGCCGTAATTAGAAAGCTTTAGTACTGCGCCATGACGATACGTACGCAGCACGCAACCACTTTGCGGAACGTAGGAGCGCGTGTCACGTTACGTACGTAAGCGGGCGACGGGCGCGTCGGAGCGCTTTGGCCGCGTCCGCCAGTACGTCGAACCGTCGGTCGGGCTATAGGCGCTGTTGATGTCGCCAACGTTATGTAACGTGTGGGCGCGTTCACGCAACGTCGAACTATATTTAGGCCTTTAAGAATCTCTACTTTCAATGCGGATGCGATACACGAATCATATCGAGAAAAATAAAAACCGAGTACTCGCTATATGGGGCTGGCACGGTCATTTTCGACGAACTGCGCACTGTCTCAAGATTACAGGTTCTCTTAAGATCTCTTTTAAGAGGTGAACGGTGAAAGCCTACTCCTCCTCCTCTTATCATTCGCGTCTTTCTCTTTGCCTCTTCTCTCTCTCTTCTTTCTTTTAGTCATTACCGCTCACTACTAAGCATTTTTGTCATTTGTAATCAATTGTGGTCATTACAAGCCGTCATTAGACATGTTGTCATATAATAGTCATCAGTAGACATTACTAGTCATTACTAAGCATTTTAGTCATTTCTAATCAATTGTAGTCGTTACAAGTTGTCGTCAGACATATTGGTCATGTCGTAGTGATTAGTAGTCATTACAAGTCATTAGTAGTCGTTTAAGTCATTACTACTGATTACTTGACATTTCTAGTCATTTCTAATCCATTTTGTGCATTACAAGCCGTCGTTAGACATATTGGTCATTTCGGATTCATTAGTAGTCATTACAAGTCATTAGTAGTTATTGTCAGTCACTACTACTCATTACTTGACATTTCTAGTCATTTCTAATCAATGTTGATCATTACAAGCCGTCGTTAGACATACTGGTCATTTGTGAGTCATTAGAAGTCATTACAAGTTATTAGTAGTCATTATTAGTCATTACTAGTCATTAACCTCTACGAATCTCTATTATAACGTTATCATCTCCTTCCGTTTCTCTACCGCGGGTGCACCTTAAAACCATGGCGCTGCAATTATGCTCCAGAAATTTTCCTTTCCTTTTTTTTTTCTTCTCCTCCCTCAAACTCGTTCTCTTAAAAGGAAGCTGAAACGTTTTTCAAATTCCATGAATTGCTGGGGTTGGAAAGAACAGACCTGTTAATTTACGGTTCTGAACTTTTTTTCTTCGTTTTGTTAATATAAGGGGCAGAAATTCCTTTCTAAATTCCCTCCGCGGACACGCCCCCGTCGCTTCCCGGAGTGCCGGGTGAGGAGGAAGCCGGAGGAGAGAACCGGCGAGAGTGACATCATTCCCGGGGTGCGTGCCGGCCATGGTGCCGACGGACCGGCGTGCTGACATGTGCTGGCGTGTTTCTTTCCGTCCTGCGCTTTACTAAACGACATTACTAGAGATCTGCCGCCGCTCACGTTTGCTCTCTTTTGCGATTTTCGTGCACTGTGCTTCCTTTCTGTGCTGCGTGAGTGCCTACAGCCAAGGGCGCCCAACATGCCCTCGTTCTGTGCAGCATTCCGCTGTGCGAACACAGGCGGCCGAGACGATGTGGTGTTTCACATGTTCCCGAAGGACAAGAAGCTAGCAGTGCAGTGGGTCCGTGCGGTGAGGAGAGAGAATTTAGTGCCGACGAAATCAACTGTGCCGTGCTCGGACCATTTTCGCGACAGTGGTTATCATTGGAGCTTGACAACGATGCGGGCAATCGGTATTCCAATTCCGGTGTTCCGGTGCCCACATTGATGCACTCGAGGAATGCGAACATTTGCAGCCATGAACGTCTGGTAACACAGGTTTAGCGTAGGCGGATTGCCTTACGACCAATGCGGAAACACGTTGTTGCTAGCGTTGCTAGGCTTGCCTAGCGACATTCGACGTACGGTTGCAGTTACCGTAATGTTACCGTGTTTACCACACGGGGATGCTAAAACTGTCTAATATCTGTATGTCAACACTAGCATGCAGCACGCATACCGATACTTGATCGAGCCACAATCTCAAAGTCGTCGAACCATAGTCTGAATATTGCACATATAATCGCCCTGCAGGGCCATCTCGATCTGGATGTGTATGATAAGCAACTTCCATGACTGTACCTCGCAGCACTGTATGTGCGCGCTTTGAAACGCGGTACTTAGGTTCGCGATCGTGTATCAACACGCAAAAAAAAAAACGAACTTTAGACAAGCAGCGGCAAGGTGCTTGACATCGCGGAATTGCACCGGTGTTTACAATCTAATGAGAAGATAGTGCTTCGGCATTCTTCCAGCAGCAAGTTCCCAGTGACACTTTAGCGCGTTTTTTCTCCTGTCATTGCAACGTGCAGCTACATGAAAAAAAAATACGTACCAGCTAATATTTCCAATGCGCGAGAAGGTGCACACATCGTTTTCGCTGTTGGCACACTCAACATCGTCGTTGCCGCCATCGTTTTCTGTGTCGACTGTCGGTTCGAACATCTAAGGCGAAAATACAAGCTAGCTGTCCGAGACAGCGAGAGCGTTCCGTAATGCTTACAACTCATCTGTGACGCCAGACCAGAACAGCGTGCTACGCTCTGAAACGGCCGCACCGACCGGTGATCCCCGTGAATAACGTCACAGTGGTCCCGACCAATCACGGGCAACAGCGGCGTTCGCGCGATGCCCTGAGGCGCTGGTGCGCGTTTTCTTGCAAAAAAGAGCCGCTTGCATTTATTTCCGCCCTTCTTAAACTAGATATTCGTGTTCAATGGACTAAAAACAGTAGAATGCCGCAGAGAACCCATTTTTTTCACAAAGTGTTTCAGCTTCCCTTTAACTACTACACGCAGAAACATAGCAACAAGCGCTCGCATTCCATCCCATAGATGAGCTGAAAAATATATATATATATATATAAAGAGAGAGAGAAAATTACCAGTCATAGCACTCGTAGTACATCCCTCTAGGCCGTTTTCTTTTCGAAAGTAGTTGAGTTGAGTTGAGTTGAGTTGTTGTAGGCTACTGGTGGGATTAGCCTTGCAGTTGCTGCCGGCAATTGCTCCACCGTAGCGACACTTAAAATAAGTAAATCACATAATCAGACACAGACCTCACAAAATACAAATGGTCACTCCTCAGTTCACCATGTGGAGGCCAAATCTGTGTCCTGTAGGTAATTTAAAAGAAGGCGAGAGACCTCCTTCCTACACAACCGGTTCCCGCGCGGGAAAACAATGTCTTGAAAAGAGCTGTTAGGCACTCCTGTCTTCTTGAGGGACCCGAATAACACCCTCCTTTCCGCGTTATACACAGTACAGCACATTAGGTAATGTTCTATGTCACCGCACACACCACACGTTGAACATAATGGTGATAACGCCAGGCCAGTCTTATACATCCACGCAGGGGTTCGAGCAGAGCCCGTGCGAATGCGGAGCAGTAAGGTGGCTTGGTTTCTTTTGAGGCCCTTGATCACACATGGCTTGTGAGGTGAGCTCCACAAAGAACTGAGGTGGCACAACACTGCTTCTCTGAAGAGTCTGTTGTCGTCTTGAGGTACTCTTCTCAATGGATTCCCAGACAGCGCTCTATGGGCGAGGCTGTCCGCCATCTCGTTGCCTATGATACCTGTGTGCGAGGGCACCCATTGGAAACGTATGGAGAAGCCTTTGATATGGAGATTGTGCACCGAGCGTAGGGAGCTAAGACATAAGGCATCAGTAGGGAACCCGTGCTCTAACCTTTGAAGGGCAGATTTTGAATCTGTAAAAATAACAACAGGTTGAGGCGTACAAAACCGTAGTTCTTTTAGAGCTGCCTCAATGGCAACGCTTTCGGCCGTTGTGGAGGACACGACTGCAGTGAAGCGAACAGACCAATCATACTTCAAAGAGGGAATGTGAAAAGCAGCTGCACTAGATCCTTTGACCTTGTCCACAGAGCCATCAGTAAAGATTTGAAGATGACGTGCATATTCAGACTCAAGATGTTCCAGTACCAGCGAACGCGTTGCCGCCAGAGGAGAATTCCGCTTAGCGCGTACGTGAGGAATTGTCAACGAACAATCGAGGCTCGCGAATGACCAAGGTGGTTTCAACCTCTTAGTTCGACCTCTAGCGTCAAGACCCAGGTAAACGCTCGGGACTCAGATCTCTTTCGAAGGCGCTGTAGAAGGGCTCGGCCGGCTGCCGTCTGTTTGAGGCGGCCAATTTGCATCAATAACCTTTGTGAAGCGACTAGGCTAAGAGGTCTCGATAGAGATTCACAAAGTACTGCTTTGTTAGGAGCAGTCTGCGGAACGCCAAGAGCCCTTCTCAGGCCCTTTCTGTGCAGAACCTCAAGTCGTTCCAGCTGTGATATCGAGGGGGAAATTAAAGGGAGCTGATACATTATCCGACTCGTCACTAGTGCATCGTGCAACCTGATCATTGAGGAAGGGTGATTTCCCCATTGCTCACTTGCAACTCTACGGATCACATTGAGACGCGAAGATATCGATGTCACAACCGAGTCCACAGCTCGTCGCCACTGTAGACGGTAGTCAATAATGACACCCAAAAAGCGCTTGTGTTTCAATTGTCGAAGGCAAGATTGATCAAGGTCTATCTTCAGCCGCGCATACCTTCTTCCTCTACCTGGAAACATGATGAAGCCAGATTTTTCCACCGAGAGAGTCAACCCAACACCTTGAAGGTAATTTTGAACTAAAAGTAATGCCTGTCGAGCTATCAGAGCTAAACGCTTGTGTTGATATCCGGTTAACCAAAGACATATGGACATGCCTGCAATGTTTTTGCACTTCAGCGGGAAGACCAGCCATTACAACGTTAAAGAGCGTTGGAGAAAGAACACTTCCCTGAGGTACACCTCGTGATACCGCCCTTTCGGTGCTTGTGGTACTTCCTAACCGCACTTGAATTTTACGATCACTGATAAATGAGTGAATGAATCGCAGAAGATAGCCCTGTACGCCCATGGCCTGCAAACTATTTAGTATTGAGCTCTGAAGGACGCTATCATAAGCCTTTGATACGTCTAGGAAAATAACTAGTGTTCCTCCTTCATGGAAGGTGGCTTGTGTTGTCCCAGTGCTGAAGCCCGGCAAAGAAATGACAGACTTGGCCTCGTATCGTCCTGTATCACTGACGTCGTGCGTGGCTAAGCTCATGGAGAAGCTGGCAAGTAAGCGTTTATCTTGGTGGCTCGAAGATAGAAGGGCTCTACCAACATGCATGACTGGATTCCGAACAGGTTTAAGCGCGCAAGATAGCGTCTTGGACTTGATAAGCCATATTGAACATCATAGAGCTATCGGTCTTTTCGAAAGTAGTCTTTATTAGGGTTATTATATTTACACAAAGGTATTTCGCTCTCGTAAACAGCAGTCCTTGAGAGAGTTACTCGGGCTAGCTTCCCACGCTAAGCGTGCCGCGCTCGCACCTGTTTAAGCTTTTCCTAGACACTAGAGCCTCTCGAGTTCGCTCCCATTGACGGGCGTCCATTTTTCCCAAGAAATTATGCCTTCCAACCACTCTAACAAAAAGTGACCATCGCGGAAAACACCAGTCGCTTTCCACGTAAGTATGAGGCTCTGGACAGGAGCTATGGCGCTTCAATGTAACCTGGGGCCGGACGGACCAAGCGACTGAACTATCTCTCCGGACAACATCCAAAGGTCAAGAGTCCAAATACCCTGTTTTCTTCCTTTTTTTTCCCTTATTTTCCCCCCCCTTTTAATATGTATATTATTTTAGTTTATCACTGTACGGGGACCCTCTCCTCTATTACGTATGGCCACACAGGTGCAGGTCATAAATACCAGGTTTCTCTAGTTGAGTGCCATCTGTGCGGTTTAACCGAGCTCAGATTGGTCCACCTTGACTGATCAAAGAAGGCACCACTGTAGGTTAAATGAGGCGTACAACTCCTGCGGTGGCGGTAGAGTATCCGCCTCGCGTGCAAGAGGACCGTGGTTTGAATCACGGTGCGGCGCAATTTTAAACCGGAAAAAAAAACCGTGTGTTGAGAAAATTGCACAAACAGGCCTGGAGTGCGGCCTGATCCCGGTGACCAGAACCGGTAACGCACTCTCTCACCAGAGCAGGATTGGCCACCCTGGTGCAGTACTCGGTCATAACCTCCTATATGAATACAACAATCGAACCCCAGCCCTCAGTCCCCAGCAGCAGCGAAGCAACTGACCACGGCGGCGGTCAGATCTGTGACGCAGCAGAGTGTGCTAAGAATCCCTGGCTCCGGACAGGCCACCATTGGAATCTGAACCTGGCAACGTTTAACGTCAGAACGTTATCTAGTGAGGCGAGTCTAGCAGTGTTATTGGAGGAATTAGAGGGTAGTAAATGGGATACAATAGGGCTCAGTGAGGTTAGGAGGACAAAAGAAGCATATACAGTGCTAAAAAGCGGGCACGTACTGTGCTACCGGGGCTTAGCGGAGAGACGAGAACTAGGAGTCGGATTCCTGATTAATAAGGATATAGCTGGTAACATACAGGAATTCTATAGCATAAACGAGATGGTGGCAGGTCTTGTGGTGAAACTTAATAAGAGGTACAAATTGAAGGTAGTACAGGTCTACGCCACTACATCCAGTCATGATGACCAGGAAGTCGAAAGCTTCTATGAGGACGTGGAATCGGCGATGGGTAAAGTCAAAACAAAATACACTATACTGATGGGCGACTTCAATGCCAAGGTAGGCAAGAAGCAGGCTGGAGACAAGTCAGTGGGCGAATATGGCATAGGCTCTAGGAATAGCAGGGGAGAGTTATTAGTAGAATTTGCAGAACAGAATAATATGCGGATAATGAATACCTTCTTCCGCAAGCGGGTTAGACGAAAGTGGACGTGGAGGAGCCCAAATGGCGAGACTAGAAATGAAATAGACTTCATACTCTGCGCTAACCCTGGCATCATACAAGATGTGGACGTGTACGGCAAGGTGCGCTGCAGTGACCATAGGATGGTAAGAACTCGAATTAGCCTAGACTTGAGGAGGGAACGGAAGAAAGTGGTACATAAGAAGCCAATCAATGAGTTAGCGGTAAGAGGGAAACTAGAGGAATTCCGGATCAAGCTACAGAACAGGTATTCGGCTTTAACTCAGGAAGAGGACCTTAGTGTTGAAGCAATGAACGATAATCTTGTGGGCACCATTAAGGAATGTGCAATAGAAGTCGGCGGTAACTCCGTTAGACAGGATACCAGTAAGCTATCGCAGGAGACGAAAGATCTGATCAAGAAACACCAATGTATGAAAGCCTCTAACCCTACAGCTAGAATAGAACTGGCGGAACTTTCCAAGTTAATCAACAAGCGTAAGACAGCTGACATAAGGAACTATAGTATGGATAGAATTGAACAGGCTCTCAGGAACGGAGGAAGCCTAAAAGCAGTGAAGAAGAAACTAGGAATAGGCAAGAATCAGATGTATGCGTTAAGAGACAAAGCCGGCAATATGGTTACTAATATGGATGAGATAGTTCAAGTGGCTGAGGAGTTCTATAGAGATTTATACAGTACCAGTAGCTCCCACAACGATAATGTGAGAGAGAATGGTCTAGAGGAACTTGAAATCCCACAAGTAACGCCGGAAGAAGTAAAGAACGCCTTGGGAGCTATGCAAAGGGGGAAGGCAGCTGGGGAGGATCAGGTAACAGCAGATTTGTTGAACGATGGTGGGAACATTGTTCTAGAAAGACTGGCCACCCTATAAACACAATGCCTCATGACCTCGAGCGTACCGGAATCTTGGAAGAATGCTAACATAATCCTAATCCATAAGAAAGGGGACGCCAAAGACTTGAAAAATTATAGACCAATCAGCTTACTGTCCGTTGCCTACAAAGTATTTACTAAGGTAATCGCAAATAGAATCAGGAACACCTTAGACTTCAGCCAACCAAACGACCAGGCAGGATTCCGTAAAGGCTACTCAACAATAGACCATATTCACACTATCAATCAGGTGATAGAGAAATGTGCGGAATATAACCAACCCTTATATATAGCTTTCATTGATTACGAAAAAGCGTTTGATTCAGTCGAAACGGCAGCAGTCAAGGAGGCATTACGAAATCAGGGTGTAGATGAGCCATATGCAAAAATACTGAAAGACATCTATAGCGGCTCCACAGCCACCGTAGTCCTCCATAAAGAAAGCAACAAAATCCCAAGAAAGAAAGGCGTCAGATACGATCTCGCCAATACTATTCACAGCGTGTTTACAGGAGGTATTCAGAAACCTGGAGTGGAAAGAATTGGGGATAAAAGTTGATGGAGAATACCTTAGCAACTTGCGTTTCGCAGATGAAATTGCCTTGCTTAGTAACTCAGGAGACAAATTGCAATTCATGCTCACTGACCTGGAGAGGCAAAGCAAAAGGGTGGGTCTGAAAATTAATCTGCAGAAAACTAAAGTTATGTTTAACAGTCTCGGAAGAGAACAGCAGTTTACGATAAGTAGTGAGGCACTGGAAGGGGTAAGGGAATACATCTACTTAGGGCAGGTAGTGACCACGGATCCGGATCATGAGACTGAAATAACCAGAAGAATAAGAATGTGCTGGGGTGCGTTTGGCAGGCATTCTCAAACCATGAACAGCAGGTTGCCACTATCCCTCAAGTGAAAAGTGTATAACAGCTGTGTCTTACCAGTACTCACGTATGGGGCAGAAACCTGGAGGCTTACGAAAAGGGTTTTGCTTAAATTGAGGACGACGCAACGAGCTATGGAAAGAAGAATGATGAGTGTAACGTTAAGGGATAAGAAAAGAGCAGATTGGGTGAGGGAACGAACCCGGATAAATGACATCTTAGTTGAAATCAAGAAAAATAAATGGGCATGGGCAGGACATGTAATGAGGAGGGAAGATAACCGATGGTCATTAAGGGTTACGGAATGGATTCCAAGGGAAGGGAAGCGTAGCAGGGGGTGGCAGAAAATTAGGTGGGCGGATGAGATTAAGAAGTTTGCAGGGACAACATGGCCACAATTAGTACATGAGCGGGGTAGTTGGAGAAGTATGGGAGAGGCCTTTGCCCTGCAGTGGGCGTAACCAGGCTGATGATGACTATCAATCATTTTTCATTCCTTAATCTGTTTTTAATCTGTCTTCATATTGCGCGATGACGCTTCGCCGGACATTCCGGCGGTCAGGTCTGCCGACACAAACTTCACGATGAGCCTAGAAAGCTTTTCGCCTTAAGAGGAAGCTTTAGCTCGGATGCTCCTATCTAAATACATGTAGAAGGAGAATTCGTTTTTCTCGGCAACCACTGCACCAAAATTGACGGGGTTTGTTGCATTTAAAAGAAAAATTTTAAATCTAGTACTTCTGGTTTCGAATTTTCGATTTAGGTTGTCAATTTTTATTAAAGGTTGGCAAAAATCGCAAATTTTTAGAAAACAAAACTATCAAGTTTACAACTCCCTAACTCAGCAAAAAAAAATTATATCGCAATTCTGTGAATTGTATCAGATAGCACATCTAAAGGGGACAAATTTTAGATCTTCCACATGGATCTCAAAAATATATTAACATGTAATTACAACTTTTGCAGAACTCTCGTAAACAACCTAACAAATTCACGTAATATGCAAAATACCATATCAAATTTGTCCGCTTTGAATGATATAATGAATGCCATTTACAGAACCGCGATATCTGTTCTTGATGCAGAGCTATTAGTTTGTAAACTCCGTGCTACTATATTTTTTTCAAACATCTGAATTTCGAAAATCGTTTTAACAAATTTCAAGCCTAAATCAAAATACCGCTTCCAACAGTCACTAGAATTTAACTTTCTCTCTCAAATGCAACAAATTTCATTAAAATCGGTGCAGGAGTTATCTCAGAAAAACGTTTTTGCGTTTTTACGTGTATTTGAATAGGCCGCGTCGGAGTTGGGCCCGAGCTAAAGCTTCCTCTTAAATATAAACTCCCTATTTTTGCTATGCGTTCCCACCGTGCAGGATCCGGGAATGACTTCTGCGCGTTCACGCAGCAAAGCCAAATCATAGGCCATTAATAAGTACAGCCTTCCGCTGGTCGCCCTTGACGCTGCCCTTTTGCGAAACTCTTTTGTCTCGCGCTCTCCCGAACAAACGAGAACCACGAGAGCAGCACGCAAGGCTCCCTACGTACGCACGCAAAAATAGGATGCGTGCGTACGCATCACGTACCGTTCGCGTTGCGTCCTGCACATGCGCACTTTGCCGAACGTAGTGATCATACGTATGCAACGCCCTTGCGTACGCAATGTACGCAATACTAAAACTGTCTAATAATTTGATACAATACCTTTTCTACGGACAGTTTCGGATTTGTTACTAGTGTCTTGTGACGTCATGACGCAGTATGTGGTCACGTGGGAGCAAGATATTGCGACCTTTCGACACTGTCTTTGTCTCGCCCGGTCGCCTAATATGCTGAAACTCGTTGCGAGGGCCCACGAAGCAGCATAAACGGGCGACTGAGCTAGCCGGAGCAAGTGTGAAAACGTCGCGCTGTCCTGCTCCCACGTGAACGCATACTGCGTCATCACTGAAACTGGCTGTAGAAAAGCTGCTGCATTATTTAGGGCGTTATGAGTATTTTATATGACTTTTTCTGGTGCTTTGAGACACCGGACCTTCATTTAAAGCAAGAGAAAAGGCCCGAAAAGCGTCGCCTCAGTACCACACCAAAGGGAAACTAAAGGCTAACATTAAATCAGTTTAATATTCTTTTAAGACTTTATCTTCGCTAGATTCAAGGTAATAGGTTGTTCATTATAGTAGAAAGCCACGGTTCAAGTTTCTTTTGTTCTTTCCCCGCCGAAAGCCCAGCGCCAGTACGTCAGTGTGATGTCACATCACACTGACGTACTGGCGCTGGGATTTCGGCGGGGAAAGCGAAGTGTGGCGCAACTGCCTCGCTAATCTGGAGATCGCGAGAGGCAGCGCGTGGGTGACGCGTGGGCGCGATTCACAGCATCCGCTGCAGACAGACGCTGATGCAGCGCTTTGTTTTCATTTATGGTATCGGTGGCGTCGTCAGTGAACAGACAATGTGCGCAACTCTGGCGCTATCTCGTATCCACCGTCGCCACAAAGCCTGTCTTGCGTGGCAGTAAGCTTTTCTCTTACGCTTTCGACATACTCTCCTTCTCCGCTTTTCTCCTCGCGCTCTCTTCGTTATCACCGTCTTTAATCCCCACTTCCCTCTGCGTTCGCTCTTTGATCCTTCGCTATGCTCGTTCGCTCGGTTACGAGGACGCTGAGGGGCGACGCAGACGCTCGTCGCAGGGACGGGCGCCTAATGCGCTCTAAAAAGAAGCGGAAGGCACACCACAACACATCGCACAGTCACGCACAAAGCACGAGCATTACACACGAGTCCAGCCCCGTGGTTGATGAGAGCCTCGTACCGAGTTGAAGCACGGCCTTTCGGAAACAAGATACCATTAAGCGCTGTCTATATAAGAAAATCGTCAGAGTGCGAGCCAGTGTTCTCATGTAATGATGTAAATCATGCTCGTACGCTTCTGCAAATGTCTGTTATACCAGTATCACACAGGCACTTATGAACGCGATCGATGCCAATCATGGTCGGACGGACGGACGGACGGACGGACGGACGGACGGACGGACGGACGGACGGATGGACGGATGGATGGATGGATGGATGGATGGATGGATGGATGGATGGATGGATGGATGGATGGATGGATGGATGGGTACCATTGAAGTCCCCTTTGAAACGATGAGGATTGCTCCACCAAGCTATTTTTCTTATTTTGTCTCACGTGTTCTTTCTTTTTATTGCTATCGAAAGTGCCCTGTCTGGCTGAAATATTAGTTTGTGCTAGTTCTCTTATTTTTTCCCCAAGTTAACTAAATTTAATATAGAATGTTCCCACATAAGTGATCCCAGCTGTTGGGCGTTCTCGCCTGCTCTACATGCTTAAAAACAGGTGATCCCTGTTATGCCTTAATTTTTGGTTATTCTGCGCTGCCCAAGGCGCAGAATGTTTATGCCCTATGCATGTACAGTTACAGTTTCTTCCAAGGCAAATTTTGCAGCCATGAATTAACCTTAATGGCTTTTAAATAAAACCGGCAGTAGCTCTATAAATGAGAAAGTGTCAAAAAAGAAAGCATTCACAGAACGCGTCAACATTTGAAACTATAGCCGAATCCTAAGCGCTGTCAACTAATAACAACTCTGCACTCGGTCCACGGACACCACATGCATTATATCGCGTGGATAACACCCTTTCAGGTGACAATTCTCCTATGCCATAAACGAAGACAGGCACTGTTACACGGCTAGGGCCTTACGTTCTGCCCCCGTCCTCGTACCTAGTCCAGAAACCATCACTGTGAGCGCGTACTGTCACGGCTGCTGACAGCACAGACGTCGAAAGCCGTCCCGTCGCTGTTACGAGAAATGTGATCCTGACGCCTATTTGTTCGTACCGAAAGAAACGCAGGCCGGCTGCTCGGTCTCTGGGTGATGGGAAAACAACGGCAGCGAAGGAGCAGGCCAGGTGAGTTGTCCCCGCCAGATGAAAGAGGCGGACATTCTATCGATCGACGCGTACTCGCCGAGACGGCAATCGGCTCCCGACCGGATAGGTAACGGTGCTTGGCTATACGATAGCTGTACTTCGTCACGCTCCAGTTCCGTGCATCACAAGCGAGGCTGACAATGCATGACACAATGGTGCTTGTGTCGTTGTGTCATGAAAGTCATAAACATTAGTACTTAAGAAGAAAAACGTAATAAATGAGATGTTCCCACAAGAAACTCTAGTGGAATTTCGGCCTGAGTTACCTGAGTCATATATTTCACGTGATCGCGATCAGAAATAAAAGTCACGTGATCGCGATCACGTGATTAACATGCTTATATTTGAAATCCAATTCTTCTTCTAAATAAACTCAGTTTGAAGTTTCGGCCCGTTATGCCGTATGTGTTCGTTGTCCCCGTCTCTTTAGCGCCATTGATTTCCTTAGAAAAAAGAAACTGCTCTTCGCCTGCACGCAAGCATTACAGAAATGCGAAATCGACTTTTTTTCCTAGTCTATTTTTTTCTTCTTGGAATACCCGTCAAATATTTCCGGACAGTTTTGGGTTATCCACGCCTAGTTCCGCATTCGGTGGATGCCATGCTGCGCCAGCTGCACGCAACAACGCACAAGGCGTACCAGCGGAACACGAACTACAGAAGCTCCTTTTGATGGAATGGTCTCGTGGTACCGGTACCGAGCATTCCCGCCCGTAATTAGCAGACGGCCATTTCGTGCCATATGAAAAGAAGTGCCACTCTTGTCGGCATCACGTACGCCTAGAGGATCATCAGGTTATGCCTTTCTGCCAATGTGCGGTTTCCTTGCAGGATTATATATATATATATATATATATATATATATATATATATATATATATATATATATATATATATATATATATATATATATATATATATATCGCGGGCTGATCGGGAAGCACTAGCAGCACAAATGTTTCATTCTCGCTTACAAATCAGCCTATTTGCTGCAGGCACAAAGAGCGCTTCCGCGAAGCCCTCTGTCCGAGGACCTCGCTCGTTCGAGAAGTTCTGGCAAAAATGCAACGCACTACCCTGAGCAAAACTTTTATGCAGACCAAGGATTCCGGGATAATGCGAATTTTCTGCACCGCCTATTAATTTAACTTGAAATCGAGGACTGCATTCCCGACTTGGCACTTCGAGCTTTGCGGTGTCAATTTCAGTTTTTGCGTCTCAATTACGAATACATTCAGGTTTTTGGCGACCCTGTGATTCGTATGCTTTTGCTCAAGGGTATACGTGCTTAAGCACGTGGAAGACCAATGCATGTAGTTTAAGCAGCGCGCTGTCTTACACCATTATTTCCTGCCATAAGTCCGTATCAGCCGCTGTAAAAGAAAATTAAATACTCGGGTTTTAGGTGCCAAAACCATTATGTGATTATGAGGCCCGCACCAGTGGGGGACTCCGGAAATTTCGGTTACCTGGGGACCTTTAACGTGTCCCCAATGCACAGGCGCTTTTGCATTTCGCCCCCATCGAAATGCGGCACCAGCCGCTGCAGTCTGGACTTTCTGAGACAATCGTACCTCCCTAAAGGTGCTCGGACTGCGGAAAAAGGACGTTTGCTCCATCAGCACCATTTGGATGAAGCCATATGTGGTAATGTTTTGAACCACAACAGAGGGCGCGCCAGCTTTTATTAATAATATACTTATTGCACGTTCAACCTACAGGGGTGGCATGAAGTTTATCTCGTATATTCCCAAACCGTGGCTGTCATGTTCGGTACATTTTCCTGTGTTGCGAAAGTCGCGAAATGTTATAAAAATTAAGAAAGGAGAGATTGGGGGAGACATTAGCAGTGTTAGAAGCATAATGTAAGAAGAAAAACAAAAGACTACATACAATACGCATTGGGATTTAATGAAGAAATAAATTTTGGACTACACGCTTTTGTCAGTAAATTTGGTCTCTCTAATAAGTCTTCCTGGCGTTCTCTCGTACCGGTCGTTTCGGGCATGTATCAACTGCCAAAGTTGCTCACATTCTCTCAGGCGTTTCTAGCTCGAAAGAAAGACGCCTTTATGTTTTCGTAATTCCACGGTAAATTCACGTTAAAATACAATTACTGGCACCACTGGAGACAAGTTAACGTACCTTAGTATAAGGCTCGTCGTAAATATCTAATTTCGTATCACACATCCACCCACCAAAAGACGCACAGAAGCGCAACCGTAGACAAAAACGTTGCTAGGAAACGTGCAATCTCGCAAAAAGGGCTTTTTCTCTGGTAGCTCTTGTAACGCGTCCGCATTGACGCTACGGCGCAAGAAAAAAATAATTAATTAAGTTTCTTAAAGAAGATTACATTTATCGACACGTTTCCTAAAGCAACGATTTTAATGTGGAGTGTTTTAGTTATATTTAACGTGTTTGACAAGCTTGACAAGAGAAATAGAGGGAAGAGGCTCTTTAATGAAAACTGAAGAGGTTTGCCTGAGCTTAAAGGAGAGGCCTAACTTCAGCTGAATGCAATAATAGATTAAATGATATACACAGAACATACGACAGTTAGCACACACGTCACACACACGTCACACAACATACAGAATTAAAGCATCTCGTTGAGACCTGCAGTGTCTCGCAGAAAAGTTGCGTGGGACGATCCTTTATTGCGGGACCTTTATTGCGTGGGACGATCAGGCGCCAGTAGTGCACGTTGTGTAAGTGCATTTAGTGCATCAGATTACGACGGTCCTTCGGAATGCAGAGAGGCTGCAATTGCGGAATTAGTGTGCAATGTCCTTTCTGCATTGCCCGCCGGCCACAATGGCGATCCCGCCCGCCTAATTTTACGCAAAAAGCATTTTGTACAACAACCTTTGGTAGATTTTATGTTTAGCTGTTTGCACACGGTTCAGTGTTGTCCTGCCTTCACCCCTACATGTAAGAGCCCGCACCTTGCGTATGAGGCGTAGCTCGCCTGCTCCTCCAACGGCTCTTCGCAGGACGCTCTGACGGTCCTTTGAACCGGACTCGCACAACTAGAATCGAGTAAAGCCTGTGTTCGTCTTGTTTACGTATGCAATTACTTCCAGAGCGAGAGGCCCAGGCTTAGGTGGCATCGACACTGTTTGGCAGCCTGTATCTACCTAAAGCACTCTTACGTAATGCACCTGAGGAAATATCGAAAGAAGTGGTGCTGCTTCTAACTGCATTCGAACGCGGCCATGTTGACGAGTGGCGGAGGTAAACAACTTTCGTATAAACATTCAGGGCCAGTAAACAAACAGCGAGTCACGCCACTTACGATTGAAACGAAAGCCTCGTGATGCGAGCTACAGGAGGTGGAAGACGATCACATGTACTGGTGAGATCCTGGAATTTGCGCCGCTATATCATGGAACGAGCTCGCGCACGCCATGGGTAATTGGAGATACCTGAGAGGCCCTTGTACAGCAGTGGGCCCAATTAACTAAATGAACATAATGATTAAGTATCGCCTGTACCACAAAAAAAGTTTTGGGGGCATAAGTCAGAGGATAGTAGAAGGGGAGAAAAGAAACCGGGAGAAATTGTAATGCGAGGATCTTGAAGCCTAGTTATAAAAATAAAAAGGAGGAATCGGCAAATGTGAACGATTGTATTGTTTTGCTGGCAGCGTTTGTGTTCAGGTGTTCAAGCGTGTTTCCGCTTATCATCCGATAGCACCAGAATGAGACCATTATTGTATCTTGTATTTCCTTATCCATGAGGCACAGTATGGCTCGACCTTGACGGAAACACCACGGCTGAGATACGACATGACGGCATTAAAGCTTTCATAGTGCCTACTGGACGTTTCCTATACGAGACCCTTCTTATATAGTAACAGGACTGACTAGTGTATATTTTTATTACAACGCAACACGAAGCTACCTTGTAAAACGAACACTGCTGTTGTTCCGCCAAGCACGAGCAGGACACCTTCAGGAGGTGCATCAGCTGCTTTTGTCCTGACCCGCGGGCAATGCCATGCTTCAGATTTCAAGTTTTGTTGAAGTATTAGTATTTTTGTCGGAAGAGTGAGAGAGACAGAAGAAAGGCTAAAGGCAGGGAGGTTAACCAGGAGGAAAAATCCGGTTTGCTACCCTACGCTGGGGAGAGAGAGGAGCGGTAGGTAAAGAGATAGGAAAGTAGTGATAGAGAAAGAAAGTAAGCACATGCACACAATCACAGCCGGTCACTATCACCACATACTATAATTGCACAGTAGTACTTGTAGCACTATAAACGTCAGTTGAGGCTACAGCGGCTTGTGCAGGTCTGTTGAAAATGCGTACAATACAGAAGGAAGTCCCAAAGTAAAAACTGTCACGGGACTGTCCTTTCTGTTAAATCATGACAATGAAACGCATTGCCCAAAAAATCAATAAATGAAATAAACCTGCCGCAGTTTTTCTCTCTGTATTGCGAATTAGGTGCTCGATCTGTAATTAAACCATAGTGCACAGGGAACTGCAAAGGTTTACGGACCGGGAGCCGAAAAATAAAACAACTGAATGTCTCCGAAGCCTCGAAACGCAGCCTGGTATTGTGATTTCTATGCTGTACTAATATATGCAACTTTATACATTGTGTTGTACAATTTTAATGATTGCGATCGCAAACCTGCTCGGACATGCAACGTTTTCTCAGATCCCTGTGTCCGTAAAGTTTTGCCGTTGACAGAACTGTAGCGAAGAGGAATGCTCGGCGCTGCAGCCACGTCGCCAGTCTACGGCTTGGCGCGAGCTCGCAAGATTGCCTGGGCTGCTCTGGTTGAAAAACGCTGCAAACGCTTCCTTCTACTGTCGTGTCGTGTCCTTTGCTCGCTTTAGATTTTGGTGGAGGTGTTGGGTAAATTGACACGGCTGATGAGCATGGCGCAACGGTCTGAGATGATGGCGGTGTGAGAGCCTCGGCATACCTTAGTGGCGCGTTCAGCTCGGTATAGGCAGCGGGAGTCGGCATCGGCGGAGCCTCGCAGCAGAAGGCAGATCCACGCAAACGTGCTCCTGTATGACATGGCGAAGGTTGGCAGGCAAAGTTGTCCGGCAGAGGACAGCAACGAAAGCTGACGAGCGACCTCAGCACGGACGAGCTCCCTTACCTGCAAAGCAGTACGTCAATATCAGGAGCGGTGGCCATGCTCGAGAGGGTTTCGTTGGACTCAGGTGGGCGCCGCGCGAGAAGATGCTGTCGACGAAGCTCGTCGAAACACTGGCAATGCTCAATGACCTGAGAAACAGTGCCAGGGTTTTTCGACAGCAGCATATGAAAGGCATCGTCGGAAATGCCCTTCATAATGTGACGAACCTTGTCCGCCTCCGCCATCATTGGGTTGACACGGCGGCGGAGGTGGACGACGTCCTCTATGTAGCTGGTGAACGTTTCACCAGTTTGCTGTGGTCGGCTTTGTAGGCCTTGCTTGCCGCGAAGCTTGAGCACGCCAGGGAAGCTGGCCGAAAACTTATGTGACACTGGTATTGAAGCTGATCCTCGTGTGGATATCGGCTTTGTGGTTTATAAACCACCACTCGGCGACACCCGTTAAATGAAAGATCGCGTTGTTGAGCTTCAAGGGATCGCCCCATTTGTTGGTGGTGCTCGCTCTTGAGTACGATTTCAGCCCATCTTCATCGTCTGTCTCATCGGTGCCGCTGAAGAATTCAGGATCACGCTGACGCTGGGCACCGGCACATATAATATAGCTGGTGAAACCGGCGAGGATGTCTGACTGGCGTCGTCAGGCAAGGCTGACGGCGGAGTCCGGCTGCGTATTTCTAGGGTATTCGAGAACCGCAGCAACCTTCACCAAAATCTTAGAGTGCGGTTTGCGTATACGCAAGCCGCACCCTCACCAAAGCAGAGACAAGTTATTCCGTTACGGAGAAGGAATATTGGGCCATAATTTGGGCACTTGGTGAATTTCGACCAGACCTCTAGGCCACATTATTGGCGTGGCATGTACACCATTGTGTGCAAGTACATTCGATGGTGCCCTCAGTGCCAACGTCGCAAGGTTCTTGCTCAGCATGTCTCTGGTACACTGCAGCCAATTCCGTGCCCTGCCAGGCCCTTCGATCGCATTTGTATTGACCTGTATGGACCCCTTCTGAGCACGGCTTCCGGAAACCACTGGATAGTCGCCGCCATCGACCATTTGACGCGATACGCGGAAATAGCCGCTCTGCCTGCTGCCGCAGCTCGTGATATCGCATCCTTCCTCCTGAAAAACTTTATTCTCCATCATGGCGCACCTCGCGAACTTTTGAGTGATAGAGGACGTGTGTTGTTCCCCTAAGTCGTAAACGCTCTCCTTGCTGAATGTCGCATCGCTCATCGCACCACCACCGTCTACCATCGTGAAGCTAATGGTTTTACGGAAAGATTTAACCGCACCCTTGGCCGACATGCTTTCCAAATACGTCGCCTCTGATCACACTGATTGGGACCTTATTTTGTGATTCATCACGTACGCCTGCAACACTCCACCACAGGCCACCACAAACTTTTCGTCATTCTTCTTCGTGTATGACCGCGAACCTTTGACTACACTCGACACCATTCTTCCGTACAGACATGACTCATCCGAATGTATGCCCATCTCTGAAGCCACCCACCGCGCCAAGCAATGCCGTCAGCTCGCCCGTTCCTTTACAACCGTCGACCAGTGGCAAACAAAAAAATCGCGACGTGATGACGACTAGCCGCATTGTCACTTTTTTCCAGACTCCCTTGTGTGGCTTTTGGTTCCAGTTGTTCCTCCTGGCCTCTAATCCAAGCTTGTCTCCAAATATCAAGGACCCTACCGTGCTGTAGCGCAGACATCGCCTGTGAACTATGCCGTCGATCCACCTACGGGCCAACGCTGTCGTGGCCGTGAAACAGTCCACGTACAGCGCCTGAAGCCGTATTACGACCCTCTGTACTATTTTCACCCTGAGTCATCAGGTTGGCTCTTTTTTGCTATGGGCGGTCATGGCAATGAAAAGGAATGCTCGGCGCTGCGGTTACATCGCCAGCCTACGGAGAGGCGCGAGCTCTAGATGGCCTGGGCTGCTCGCGTTGAAAAACGCTGCCAGCGCTTCCTGCTGCTCTCGTGTTGTGTCCTTTGCTCGCTTTAGAGTGCATCTAATTTCCTTTCATTTTCAGTTAATTCCGGCGGTCTAACGTTCATTATAATGAACATGAAGGATAACTACTTTAAATTTCCTAGTTTTACGACACGGGGAACAGAAGAAAGGTAGTTCTATGTCGCGTCGTTCCCGTTGTGCCCCGCGCGTAAGGCTAATCCGTTGAGCTAATTCTACAATATTCCTTGAAACGACACTCGATCTGGCCACAGTGCATCCACGACGTGGCTACACAATAGAGTATATATCCTCCAAGTGCACCTTTCCCCGCATTTCCAACTTTGAGGCACTGGTCCTCAATAGCATAAAATAAAAGCTGCAGGTATGAGAAAAGGAAAGTCGTATCTTGCAAGCGCCAGCACATCACAGTGATTGTCGGCGTTTACTTTGTCCGTGGTGCCACTTTTTTTGTAGGCAGCGAATGGTGTACAATCTCCGAAATCCCCCTTTTAAAGCAAACGCGAAAGCTTTCAGAGGAGCCGACGAGAAAGCCAGTAAGAAACTCATTTTCCTTTTTTTTCTATCGAACCAGGCTACCATATGTATAAAGCGATAGTTCCCGGTCCATAAAATATTGGCTGAAAAGTTGTCGTCCCTTTTTTATACAGCGTGTTACGCGCTCAAACCCTTGATAATAATCCTTCTTCCAGCGCTCATTCTTCCCATGACTTTCTTTTCGTGTATGGAGCATGGCAGGAGAAGCACGGCGCGAGTAAATGGGAAGGGAGATTCGGTTATGTTATATAACGGGTGCAGCCTGGCTTTTACCGAGGGCGTCTCGAGAAGTTCGTTTAATATTGAAAATTATGAAATCTGTCAGAGAAGCGCTTGAGACCAAAGTAAGGGGAGGAAGTGTAGCAAAAAATGCTTGCACTAACCGCAGATCAAGATCACATACTTTGGGGGTGCCAATCCTACCCTCCGCCAAGAACGGTTCTTCGGCAAGCCACCACGCTCGAGGCCTAGGAGTGTACGATCAAGACGGATGACCCAGAATGCCAAGTCATGCTGGTATAGTGGGCTAACCGCGTCGCGGTCAAATGTCCTCCACGCTAGCTTCTCTGCGACAGTCTCAGCTACTAATTTAAGCCTCCAATAAAGCTTGCTTCTCTCTCTCTCGCCCCAATGAAATTAGTTGGTCAATAGCGCGGGGTGTATATGTAGTGGGGCTGTCGTACCGCGATTATAATGTGCCTACGAGGTTAGTGAGGAGTAAAGAGATATATATTGCGCACTTGAAATTCAAGATCTGAACGAAATCGTACAGATTTCCCAGATATTCGGAAGAGAGACAATACAATATTTTGAAATCTCTTGCTTCTGAAAAAAAACGTATGTAAGATAAAGATTGAAGCGTGAGATGTGATTGTTTAACCGCTGCTGCCTAGTGGAAGTTGGGAAAATTGTGTTTGCACCCAGCCACATATCGTTCATGTATGTAACATGACCCAAACACGACTTTTTCCACAAGCTACCCGCACACTCTTGAGTCACTGCAGCATCGCTGATTTCCGTTTCCTTTATGTGATGCGCGTACAATACGTGCGCCCTATCGATTATGCGCGCTAAGCGTACTACCGATCTCCGCATCGTACACCGGTCATGCCCACGATTACTTACGGTCTGAAATGAGGTCTGTGATAGACTTGATAATAACCCCTCATCATGAAAGTGATGTTACTGGACATCCGCCATTTGTCGATGATATTCTGTAACATGACGGTCACTTTCATAAAGTACAGCGTCACCATTGACGAGACTAGAGTCTCCGCAGCGTAGCCTCGAGACCAAAGGCTCTGCCCGGGTTACAAACATGACAACGTAGCATACAAATTCCGTCACCTTTTATGGGGACTGTCCAGCTTTTGTTGAGCAGCGCACGGGGTGGCGTGACCGTCAACTACAATGAAAACAAGCACAAACACTAGGCTTGTTACAAACACATACCTATCCCAACCCCGCCACGTTACATATCTACCCGGACGTCTACCCCGACGCAGCGTGCCCCTCGTGCGGGGTTACGGCGACACTCGCACACGTGCTCTGGGAGTGTAGAAACGCACCTCGGACAAGTGGGAGAAGACCCTACGAAGCCCGCTCCTACAAGACCAGCAATGGGCCGTCCAGCAGGCTCGCGCATGCAGCGGCCGCCAGGTACTCCCTGTCCATCCCTGCATGGGAGACGCCCACTGCGCGCTGACGTGCGTCCTGCAGGACCTTTATTAAAGTTTGTCCAATCCAACCCCAGAAACATCAAAGTCACTAAGGCGGCGCTTGGCACTCCTTCGGTGCGCCCAGGAACCTTGGTTCTCCGTCACATAGGAGAAGATTCTTTCTCACCAGTGCCTCTCTCCGCCTTCCCTAACCCGCCTCCCTTTTCACAGTTAGGTCACCAAGCCATCCTCTCCCGATATTAAAAATAAAATTAAATACGTTCTGGAGCAAGAAACAGGATGTGAATACAAGGCACGCCGCAGCGGTGGACTCCGGATTAATTTTGACCGCCTCTGGTTATTTAACGTGAACCTAAACGTAAGTACATGAGCGTTTGTGCACTTAGCCGCCATAGAAATGCGGCCGCCGAGGCCGGCATCGAGCCTGCGACCTCGAACTCAGCAGCGATACGCTATAACCACTAAGCTGCCCCGGCGGGTCTCCAGATATTCAAAGCTCCTTGTTTTGTCATCATAAATTTCGACAGGAGCTGATGCCAGTTAGCACAAAACGCAAAGGAAGGGAATAGTCCCACTGAGAATATTAGCTAAAACAGTTTCACAAAGAATTCGATTCGCACTATACAATCCGTTAGTGACCGGTGCCGTCGCTCATGGCGAAAATCCTCAACGGCATTTTGAACGTGGGTACTCAAGTTGCTATAGCAACAATTAATTGACATTGCGAGAACTTGGTCAATCGGGCGGAGAAAAATTTTTTTGCCGGCCGCGGCAGCCGCATTTTGATGGGGGCAATATGCAATAACGCCCGTGTAACGTGCATTGGGTGCACGTTAACGATCCCCAGCTGGTCACAATTATTCCAGAGTTCCACACTACGGCGTGCCTCATAATCAGATCGTGGTTTGTGCACAAAATATCCTACATTTTATTTCATTAACGATTTATTTTTGTGCATACAGAATCCACGTCCGCATAGCACTGAGCTGCTTGGCTGACAAGAATTTATTTATAGCCTACGATGTCAATATCCGCTGTTTTCACTGACAGTGAACGACTAAATGAAACACAGCGCAGCTGCACATGCTTGGCGTTGGAAGAAAGCGACACATCTCTTGTGAGCTGATGCCACCCCCACACCGCCGCCTACTAACGCTACAAGTAAAGATACTGTCATCAGAACGATCTTTTATCAAATACTGAAGAGCCGAAGCCAAGCCTTAAAATGAAGAGCCCGTTTCATATTGGAGGATATTGAAGTTCAATAACAAAGAGCCGCTGTGGTAATCATGAAAGAATCTGCTTCGTACCGGACAAATTATCTGCATACCCTGCTTTTATTTTTATTTTTTTTCTCAAGTTGTAGTACCAACCTTTATGTCTGTACTCGCGCTAAAGCCAATACGATGCGCGAATATTTGCGGCGCTATTGTAGCGCTCCCAATCATGGTTTTCAGGTATTTGAAATTGGTAATTAACGAACATTCCAGAAGTAGACGGAGGGCTGTGGCGCTGAATGATGGTTTCAGTATGCTGCAATAACGTCGAATGGTTGCCTAAGCTCAAGATATACGTGTATCTTTATTGACACGCGATAAAAAACCTCGCAAGAGGATCGGACGCTTTGTTCATCACGTAGGCCCACGCTTTGTCGCTAAGGCAGAAGAATGCCTCTCGGTCTTTACTTTTGTTAATATTCGTTCGGCACATAATGAAGTACAGCAATCAGCCATAAATATCAGGTTTATCGCGGTAATACCAGGTATGTCGACAAGCTAGAAATATGTCTTTAGAAAAAGTACGAAAGAACACAGCCGAAATTGGACTTATTGGACTTGTTGAAGGGTGTATTATTGTTTTTATGCCTGCAGCATAGAAATCAGAGTACAATAAAATAATGCCCGAAGCTTTCCGGAAGCTTTCCTATTATTCCGAAAGAATCCGGAATAATAAGCACCATTCTGACTTTATTGATTTCTATTGTGTTTTATTGATTTCTATTGTGCGCGTAAAATCGGAACAAATTGGTACGTCATACGCAAGTATGCAAGATTAGCTTTTCGTACGACCTTTCATTCGACCATGAACGTCTACATTCCTTCGTTTCAACTGCAAGGTACATCAAGTTTCTAACTCGTCAGCGATATATTTCCTTATGCGGCAAGTGCGGCGATGAACAATATGCTAAATTATTCGGCACACTCAGAACAAACATAATTCAGTCCACTACCCTCTTCTCCACCTAAAACTCCTCCTCCTTCTTTTTCTTCGTCCTCGTCTTTGTTGTTGTTGTTGTTGTTGTTGTTGTTGTTGTTGTTGTTGTTGTTGTTGTTGTTGTTGTTGTTGTTGTTGTTGTTGTTGTTGTTGTTGTTGTTGTTGTTGTTGTTGTTGTTGTTGGTGGTGGTGGTGGTGGTGGTGGTGGTGGTGGTGGTGGTGGTGGTGGTGGTGGTGGTGGTGGTGGTGTTGTTGTTGTTCAAACTAAATATGACACATTTTACTTATATTTAAATCATGAAAATGTAAAGGAGGCTTCCTTTTAGCTTGCTATCTCAATGCACTACAGGCGAGAATAAAAAAGGGAGATAAATCAAGAAGAAAATACCAAAAGAAGCAAGTAGGAAAAATATTAAGAAGCCATATATACACATGAACACAAGGACACTAAGTACACAAATACAATTGTCACCGCGGGCACCAGCACCGCAATCATGATTCAGTACCTGGGACAGTGACCAATCACATAAGAGTGAAAGATTCCACGGAAGTACTTTTTTGTACGCATATATACAGGTTCTGTTCTGAAAGTAGTAGGACTCATTTTTTTAATTATTCATGAGAATAGTACAAACGATCAGAATTTTGCAGAGTAGCACCCTTCCGCATCTACACACTGCTGCCAACGAGTTTTTCCGTTTTCGTACGTCTCCAGGAACACCTGGACCGGAATGCTGTTTAGCTCCCTCGTCACGGCCTGTTGAACCGCCTCTACCGATGCGTGATGCTTCCCCTTGAGCTTCGATTTTATTCTCGGGAATAGAAAAAAGTCTGGCAGGGCCAAGTCGAGGCTGTAGGGGAGCTGAGGCAACGTTGCAACCTTGTGCTGGGCAAGATACTCCACTACGCGGAACGCTGTTTGGCTCGGCGCGTTGTCATGGTGCAGCCGCCAATTGTTGGTGATGGCTGGGCGGACACGAACAATGCGTTTTCGAAGTCTTTTGAGGACTTCCACGTAAAAACCTGCGTTAACTGCTTGTCCGGGTGTTACGAACTCTTTGCGGATGACTCCATGTCGATCAAAAAAGCAAATGAGCATAGACTTTTGCTTGGATTTGCTCATTCATGCTTTCTTGGGCCGTGGGGAAGAAAAAGTGTGCCATTCTGAGCTCTGCCGCTTGCTCTCCGGGTCGTAATCAAACACCCACGTCTCGTCACCGGTGACTAAACTGTCCAAAAAGTCGGGGTCCTCATTCACATGATGAAGAAGATCCTGGGAGATCACTTTCCGGTTGGTCTCTTGCTCCTCTGACAGCAGTCGCGGCACGAACTTCGCGCACCATTTCCTCATAGCTAAGTTTTCTGTCGCGATCTCAAAAACTTGGGCTTGAGGAATGCTCAAGTCATCAGCAATCATTCTGACACTTATCCTACGATCACTGTTCAGTAAATGTTTAACTCGTGACACATTTTCGTTGGTCTTGCTGGACGAAGGGCGTCCGGAGCGGTCGTCGTTTTCCACTCTTTCCCTACCTTCTCGGAACAACTTGTGCCACTCAAAAACACCTGATCTACCCGTGGCAGCATCACCGTAGGTATCCTTAATCATGTCGTGAGTCTCTTTACCCGTTTTACCAAGCTTTTAATCGCGTATCGCGTACCAATTTAATCGCGCATCGATGATCCAATAAACGCTCCATGATTATCCGTGATGAGGCGTTTCGACAGGGGTTCAGAGTACAAGCGACCTGCTCTCTTGAACGGTCGAGAGCCGTCGGCCGATTTTTCCTAGCGTTCCGAATATCCCCCTTCACCCATCCTGCACGCGCGGACCGCCTCTCGTCCGCCCGTTCGCCCAGGAAAAAACCAGTCTCCTACTACTTTCAGAACACACCCTATATATATATATATATATATATATATATATATATATATATATATATATATATATATATATATATATATATATATATATGTGTGTGTGTGTGTGTGTGTGTGTGTGTAGAGAGAGAGAGAGAGAAAGAGAGAAGAGTATCCATATTTGCACATAAACCTGACTGCGGAAACGACAACATGGCAGCGACATCAATATTTTTGAAACACGTGGTCACAGAATCCTGTAGCAAACATCCCGGCGGCTGAGTTTACCAGAACTATACTTGCAAAACAATGCAGACGTTGCATAGCACACTGCGCGAACCCCTCTTATTACCCAAACGCCAAGGGCTTGTCACCGTCAAGAGAGAAATACTTGATTGAGAGCTAAAGTCCTTAGCTTAGCGAAATGCCTGAAATGCTGCTCTAGCTAAATATGATGAAGATTTAAATAAAAAGAAGTAGAAGGGAAGAAACAAACGAACACCAAAAAATAGAGAAGAAATAATAAAAATTATTCAATAAAAATATTTTAAAACGTTACACGCATCTCAACATTGCACCGAACTCTTCGAACTGTCGGACAAAATAATTTTTCAGGCATCGTTTCTCTCTTTGGTGCATGCAACATGGTCATGCTACACTGGAAGCACCGAAGACAGTGTCGAGGCAGTGTCTACGACTGCAATACCACCAATGACTTGCTCATAGTCTTCCAGTGCACGGCCTTTAACTTTATAAATGCACAGCGCAATAGTGAAAGGATGACAGAAAGAAGGAATGGACGAACACAAGCGCTTCCTTACCGCCGCTTTACCGCCGCTTGGTTGTTCAAGAATTTGCTCATTTTGTGTGCTTCTACGTTAATTAGTCGGCGCGCACAGAAACCATGCCGTAGAAACGCAGCAGTAATTTTTAAAGCTGCAGAGAGAGAGAGAGAGAGAGAGAGAGAGAGAGAGAGAGAGAGAGGTAGCGCCATAAGAAAGACATTTCAGAGGTTTCTTTATTTTTTTCCTTTTTATTCCACGCCGCTCCCTCCCTCCTGCCCCCTTCCCGTCTTTGAATAGAAATTCTAACTTTTATTTACATTTATATGAAAAAGGAAGCACTTCTATATAGCGAAAGAGGCACCAGTTGTTTACGTGATTACTGTATTGCTTTACTTTTTTTATTTTTGCTATAAAGGCAAGATGGGAAGAAAGGAATTTCCGCTTTCAGCAAAGCCTCTCGTTGATTATATATAAAATCGCAGGAATGCGCTTCATTTCTATCGTATTGTGTACTGTAAGCATGGTCGACTTTGCAACGGTAGACGCTTTTTTGGAAGGAAATGGGCGTAACGCCATCTGTCGAAGGCTGTTGTGCAACAAAGTTAACGCTCACATTGCTTCATTCGTTTAGTTGGAAATTCCGCGTGTGCACTGCGAGCTTGTTTATTGTGCAATGTGATTACAAAGAGCCACATTGGAAACTTGATGCGGAGCTGGCTACTTTTTGTTGTCTCATAATATCACACAAATTCTTTCTGTAAAAGAAAAGGCAAAAAAAGGAAACGGAACTCTCTTTCCATAGCTGAAGTGACTTCGGGCAGAAAGACAAGGTCTCTGTTGAACACGACGTCGCTCGCGCTCGCGCCCTCGCTCATCCGTCTCTGTTCCAGATACACGTTGACGAAGTTGCGGTGCCAAGTCGCAGGTGCTCCGGGCCTCGGTGAAGCCTTCAAGATTGTGGCGGTGCGGTATTGTGACGCCATCTAGCACGTGCTCGGCAAATCGGCACACGCCCTCGTGGTCGACGTTTTTCTTCTTTTTTTTTGCGTGATAGGGCATGTGACACACACGAGGCTTGAAACCAAACGTGAGCTGACCGCACATCTCAAAGGCACATGTCACATGCAAGAGGCCTGTGGAAACGCTTGGTATAACCTTGCGCGCGTAAAACGCCCGATGAGCCCCCATGTCGGAAAGACATGCGACACACCTGAGGCTTCGGGAAAGAAGCATCACGAACCGGTGCAAACATTAAATGTAACTTACCTTGGCAAGTAAAGGTAGCGCGCGATAGCGCTCTACTGATCATTTTCTCTCTCACTGTCGAGAGACTCCCGTGCTCACTACGTATGGCGTGTTTTTTTTTTTTTTTTTTTTGAAAGGTAGGCAAACATCCTAACCTTTAGTCTTTGCTTATGAAATTGATATCCGTATACTCCGTAAAAGTGACACGATGCACCGCACATTTGCAAACAACACACAACCCGTGGATAGACTATAAGGTGCTAAAGTCAAAATTAGTGAAGTATAGGTTGATGAGAGTGACTACGGTATGAGACAGGATACAAAAGTAAAAAAAAAATCATGAGCCATTCCACTCTGGGAAGGTGGATGACCAGCGAAGCTGTTTAACACACGACAGACAGATGACACAGAATTTTGAACAAAGGTAAAAACTTATTTATTGTCTTGATCGGTGGTCATCGTGACGAAAGGCACGCGCCCACATTTATTGTCATTCCCGTGGTCGACGGGACCGCCGTCCCGAGAAGTCGGAGGAAGGAAGGAAATCAACTTTATTCAAGGTCCTGCAGGCCACAAGAGCTTTGGGGCTCCCATGGATTGGGCGTCTCCCACGACGGAACCGGGAGGTTGAGTTTCGGAGGAACGCAGACACGCGTGACGTTTCGACGGCGCCGCCACCACGGGAAAGCGGAAGGAAAGGAAACTAGATACGCAAGCGCTTGGAACGCCGACAAGGAGAGGGCGGTGCGAACGTAGACATGGCCGACGTGGGTCGGCATTTTGGACTAATATCCAATCTTCTTACCCTTAGTATTCTTTTTTAAACATTCGAATAAAACCCTCTGTTCTTGCCCTTGTGCCTGGGACCTATTTGGGTCCCAGGTGGGACAAGGGTAGTTCAAGGGAGCGTTACAGGTCCCAGAGACCACTACCCGGAGTCTAGAGAGGCACGTGCCATTGCGCTTGGACCCTTTCTGCACTATCTTCGGGATCGGTCCACGGTTTTTGCACACGCACATGAAAAATATGCAGAAGCCTAGCCAAAGACAGCTTCGCTCTAAAAACAAGACGAAGAACAAGATAGCCTACAACGCCTTGTGGCTCACAACACCAAAGCACTCCGCGGACTCCACGCCACGCTCCGCAACGAAAGCAAGACGTCCCATCAGAAGATGATGATCACTTGTCTGTTAGAGACAGAAGGAAATAGACAGTGTTATTCCTTTCTTTCAACTACTGAATATCAACAGAAGAAACTGTGGTTGCTACTGTCCACCGTCAACACTAACGTGCCACGAGAGCTTCTTTCTCGCGTTTGCCTGACCCTTGTGCGCGTGTGTGAGTTGAGAGAGAGAAATACGGGTACTTTTGCCTCTTGAAATATGCCTGTGCCTAAGTACTACAGGTGCTCCTAGGTGCTCCATTTCTGCGTAGACATTCTTGCCGGAGATCGAAAGGAATAATTCAAAAGGAACGCAAGTGGTATTTATTTATTTATTTATTTATTTGTTTGTTTGTTTGTTTGTTTGTTTGTTTGTTTGTTTGTTTGTTTGTTTGTTTGTTTGTTTGTTTGTTTGTTTGTTTGTTTGTTTGTTTGTTTGTTTGTTTAGATAACAAAGATTCGTATAGTTCTTATACACATAAGAAATTCTAGCTGGGTAGACATTTTTATTAACGCTTCATTGCGTATCTGATAATTTCACAGCCAAGGAAATATACTGTGCTTATTAACGTAATAGTTCGGCAGAAAGCTGCAAGCTGGAGAGATGTAATTAATAAATGGAAAATGAGACTTTTTGCCCAATCGTAGCAATTGTTACAAATGAAATCCATACGGGTTCCTCGAAAAAAAAAAGCCTCCATTATGAAAAAAAATTTGATCCTGGTCCGGGACAAATTTTTCTTGAACTGCAAAGTTTTTATTTCCTTTTTTTAAGGAACCCGCATGGGTTTCCTTTGTAGCAATTATTACGATTGCGTGGAAGCCTCATTTTCTCTTTATTAATGTACCTGCTATACAATGTTGCAACAGCTTGCAACTTGCTATACAATGTTACAGTAGGCGTTTCTTCCAATTATTTTCTCCGCAGTAAATGCAATTTTTGAAAAGTCTGAACAAGTAGCTGTGCTGTGCTTATTTTAAGATAACCGACAAGCAGGCTGGCTAGCATAGATTCATGCCGAACTCTGTAGTGCCAAAAGTTAGGCCAGACTAACTTGACAAGTTAGATGACAAGCCAAAACTTGTCATCAAGTTCAATTAGAAAACGAGTGAGTGCACAACAGACCCCGCGAGGTATATATTGGATGTTCCAATTATTACATTTTTCCTTCTCGTTTGTGCAAAGCTCGTCTTTTTTACTTGTAACTATTGCAACATTGCATGCTTCACCTCACTGAGCAGCGCTCACTTGACAATGCGGCGTAATTTATGATGGCGCGTCATTACAGGCAAGCGTGTACCCCAATCCACGGGCTTGCACGTGGATAGGAGCACAAGAAAACAAGAATTATCGGTCGACATTTTTAAATTCTGGAGCATGGGCAGTATAAAGTAAAACTATGCCAATCTGTTTTTATTCCAATCTCCTGACGTTAACTTTACGTCTTCGCCGACGCAAGCATCGGGCGTTGACTTGGAGCGTTGTTTCGACCGCCCAATCAAACGCTCTCCTCGTTTACACGAAGTCAATTCTACTTACTTTCACATCAGATAGCATTGCCTTCTTTGACAAGTTCTACTTTTCTAATTGGCTGACCAGAGGCGAGGAGCACGCAGAAGTGGATAGGGTTTCATTGGGGCCGAGCTAGAGCAGTGAATAGATACCGGATGAGGAGGGTGGTGCGGGCGACTGCGATTGGCCTGCTTTAACTGGCTTAGCTTGCGGTGGCTGGTCGGAAACCGCAGCGATGTGCAACGGAAAGATAAAAACACTACTGAAACGGACCCTCAGAGATGTATAGACTTGGAAGAGCGATGACGCTGTATCGTTAAAACATGCCGTGCCGGCTGCAGCGGAAGAACCGCCCTTATCTTTATTGTGCAGCTTACATATACATTGCAGGACACGGGTGATGATGTGTTTACCTCGTCCCGGAAGATATATTTCAGACGATACACGTGCCGGGCACCGCACATGATCTTTGCGCATGATACTTGAGCATGATACGATACAGACGCCATTTTCTTTATTATTCGCAAATAAATCTATTCTTCCCGTGTAATCTGAGTAGCCAGTGCAAGAGTGAGCGGTGGGCAACGATCTCCTATTCCTTTCGGTATGGGGCAGTCTTTGGCTATTCCAAAAAAAAAAAAGCTCACTTTTGTTCGGCATAATAATGCATATTTAATGCGTACACGTTACTTTGACGTGGTGAGTTTTTGGCGGTTTTGTGATGTCGCTTGACAGACAGGCGAAGTGGACGCAGCCCGAAAAACTTTGACCAATAGCGGAAGGCTAATCGTGAAAAAGGTGTAAAACCGAAGTTAACTATTTTTCTTTTGTTCGGTCTGATCATGCATAATCAGTGTGCACACGTCAAACCAGATGGAGAGTTCTAGCAGTTTTCATGACGTCGCTTGACAGACAGGCGAAGTGGGTGGCCCGAAGATTTTGATTGCAGAAATGGAATAGAAACATTTGGAAAAGCTTCACATTATATCGCCCCTATGTTTTTGAGCTTGCCATTGCAATTTTAAGGTTGCAAAACAACGATATTAGAGAGAAAAAAATTCTAGAACACACACCCGTACACAAGTCTCATAAACGAAATGAAGTGAATAAATGCATACTCGCGTGGACGCGCGAATTAGCAACTACTGCAAAAAAAATGAAAGGCGTAGCAGCTGACAACGTATATCACCAGAGCATATCTAAAGATCAGAGATAATGACTCCTACTTTTCACAATGTAGTACAACAACAAAAAAATCATCGTTACCTAAAGAACGTGCCCCACGAACCATCCCGCCAACATCACGCTTTTTGATTGCATAAATAAAGCCTTTTTAGCCACAACTGTTTTTCTCTCATACTTTTGTTAGGAGGCCATAACTTTTATTGGTTCCGTCGCTCAAACGCAGGAGAATTGTAGCAAAGTAGCCATAGGTCAACTTAAACACAATAGAGGCGGTAATAAAATCTTTACAAATTCACCTACCGTGTACACCTCCATTTTATGGACATGCCACCGACGGTTGACGGCGATTGACTGAGTAACGACGACATATCGACGATGGCATAACGGTGACGGTGGGAGGACGAATTGACGAGGACAAAGTGATAACTGCCGTACGACGACGATGCACCCACGAAGGCTAGAGGACCACGGCACGGCCACGACAGAATAACGACAGCAGCATGACGTTGAGAGCACGCCGACGACTGCATGATTACAACGGTGTGACGACTGCACGACGACGTAAAGACGACAATATGTGAATATGCAATATGCGAATATTTTTCGAATACTTTCCAATATTTCAGAACGTAATCTGCGCCCAATTAAACGTAACATTGGAGTTAGCGTGCGGTAAGTTGTCACTTCCTCGGGCATTGTATAGACATAAAACATAAGAACTTGCGTAGTCGAGCAGGCTACGTCGCTCAAGTAACCACATTTTACAAGCTAGACAACGAGCACTCGCATTTTCTGAATGTCACGTGCATGCGAAAAACTGCTTGTTTTGTCCTAATGCTTCGTTTGTGTTTTTAATAAGCAACGCTTCATAACGTACTATGTACGTTATGACAGAAACTTGCAAACTTGAAGAATGGCAGGATGTGAACGTCGTTTTTATTAATTGTGATAACGGCTGCTTATTATTCGAAAACTATTCGAAATCCATTCGATATTCGATTCGATTCGCTTCTGCCACTATTCGATTCGTATTCCATTTGGTCTCAAAAATCACTATTCACACACCCCTAAAGAATGATAATGGCGTAACGACGCCGAAGCGACGAAGACAGCGTGTGACGAAAGAGAGACGAGAAAGAAATGACAACGGTGGCGACGGGGTGACGACTACAGACTATATCCGGCATCTGGCCTGCGCTCTACCTTTTCCTTGATTTCAACTAATGACATCTTAGTTGAAATCAAGAAAAAGAGATGGGCATGGGCAGGGCATGTAATGAGGAGGGAAGATAACCGATGTTTATTATGGGTTACGGACTGGATTCCAAGAGAAGGGAAGCGTAGCAGGGGGCGGCAGAAAGTTAGATGGGCGGATGAGATTAAGAAGTTTGGAGGGACAACATGGCCACAATTAGCACAAGACCGGGATAGTTGGAGAAGTATGGGAGAGGCCTTTGCCCTGCAGTGGGCGTAACCAGGATGATGATGATGATTATGATGATGATGATGATGATGATGATGACGACGACGACGACGACGACGACGACGACGACGACGACGACGACGATGGTGGTGGTGGTGGTGGTGGTGGTACCCAGACCATCAAGGAATGACGGTGAGAACGCGACGACAAAGCGTGTTTGTGATGGGAGATCACCTCGGCGCTTTCGTATATCATCTGCCGCTCCCGGCCAGCTCGCTTTGCACTATAGCCTATTGTGGTCTGCACCATATCCGGAACGGCAATAGTTCAAGACAGCAGCCAGCACCCGACACATAGCCAGTGGCACACAACTAGTGGATCAAGTTCTTGTGTAATCGGCAAGACAGCACCAGCCATCACACGAAAAGTGGAGAGAGGGAGATACAGAGAGAGAGGGGGAGACAGGGAGCTTGACAAGAAGTCAGCATGCTAGAAATCAAGGAAGTTCACGAGCTCGGAATACGAAAATTGCCGAGCCATAGAGACGGAAAATAATGAAGGACACCAGTGGTCTCATAATTAATAAGAAAAAAGATGTCATCTAGAGACCTTGTTGAGGTAGTAGTTAGCTGAGGTTTAAGAAACGCTTTCTTTTTGTTTAAGAAGGAAGCCTTTCCTTTACGACAACATTTTTTCTTCGACTCATCTCGTTTAGTTACTGAACCAACTAAGGATAGCTTTATGAACAGAAGACATCATTTCTCAGGTGAATCTGTTCGCCACCATGAGTTTTCGATCAGTGTTAAAGTTTGGCTGAGCATATTTCTCCTTTTTCTTTAGTGGTTTGCTTATGACGGGAACAGCACGCTTTGTCTTACGAGTATTTGAAAAAATTTAAATTCATTAACTATATTACCAGCTCTCAACATTTCTTAAATTTTGGTTACGTTTTCACGAAAAATCCAATCGATAGTAAGAGTAATTGAACATCTCACCTGTAAAGCGTGCACCACCACACGTATAGCTAAAATGCAAAAAAGCCGCCTTACACCATTAATAACTGCGTAAAATCGCAACTATTTCTGATTGACGTGAAGCTTTGGATTGGACATGACTCCATTTTTCCTATACAAATACAAGTGCAATGTTACAAACACTCTCATTGAGAAACCACTAGGACAAGTTGAGCGAAATCTGTTTCAGGTAAAAATAAGAGGACAGATTCTGATCAACGATGGGAGTATAACACCTATTTAGGCCATAATGCTCGGCAAGTTCCCACCTATATAACTCGAGAATAATAATAGATAATGAGATTCTAAAAGCTGTATCCGATTTATCAATTAAAGGGGAAAATGGAGCATTAAACAACAGCGTGATGGTATTTGTTATATAGGGTACGCGAGTATTGCAAAACTTGTATTCAAGAGGTGTCAAAGCAATTTGCGCTAAATATAATTTCCTGTCTGCATTAAAAATGATGTTTGCAAAATTACGATATCTGTAATTTCTAATATTTGATGGCCCAGCTTGGCGGTGGATGTGGAACATTCTTTCTGCCGCAGGCGTCACGAGTACGTGATCTTTTGGGGTGAAGGCAACTGGCCAATAAACCCACACGTGCTACTTGAAAGCATCAATGTTGTAAAGGTTTGCGAGTGGTGACGCTGGCTAACACTCCCATGGTTATTTCTCGTAGTAACACATAAATAGCCCAGGAAGTGGATGGAAAAACGACGCCACAATAGCTCAATTGGTAGAGCAGCGCACGCGTAATGCGAAGACGTGGAATCGTTCCCCACCTGCGGCAAGTTGTTTGTTCATCCACTTTCATTTCCATTAATTTATCATTTCTTTAATTCAGTTATTAAGTACAAGTAATTTCCCCTGCGTTGTCCTTGGTGTTTTTGTTTGTTGGCTTCTTATGATACGAATAATAAAAATCGGGCCCCTCGGTTAAGCCCTCTCTTCTCGTTCATTATATATATATATATATATATATATATATAGTTCAATGAGAAGTTCTGTGGGTCCGGTGCATAGGTAGTTTTAGAAACGAAGGTGCACACTTACGAAAATTGCATCTTTAATGTTTTTAACGTTTCGGCCGTGGCACGGCCTTCGTCAGAATAAACCCAATTGTTCTTTCGTTTTTTCGTCCACTTTTATTTCCGTTTATTCTGACGAAGGCCGTGCCACGGCCGAAACGTTAAAAACATTAAAGATGCAATTTTCGTAAGTGTGCACCTTCGTTTCTAAAACTATATATATATATATATATATATATATATATATATATATATATATATTCCGATATGATCGAACGATGCTTAAGGGACGAGCCGCAGCGAGAACGACGACGAAGTGGGTCTGTGCCCTTGGCGCGAGCGAGTGGCAGCCTGACGGTCTGGCTCCAGTGTAAATAGCCTGTACATAGCCTCTTTCATCTGTGTCTTTCCTCAGGTAACATTCTGGTGGAGGTGCGCGGTGTATATATATATATATATATATATATATATATATATATATATATATATATATATATATATATATATATATATATATATAATAGTTATACCATAAGAGTGAGTGAGTGACGAAACTTTATTGCAGGTCCGGCGAGGACGCGAACTCGTTGCGCACCCGGCTAGTCCCACGTCGGGACCGGCAGGTCTAGCCCACCGGCCCGGTCGCGGGCACGCCGGACGGCCAGGATTTGCTTTTCTAGAGCGGGGCTACGCAGAAGCGAGTCCCACTCCTCCTTGATGAACCTGGGGTATGTCAACCCGCACTCCCAGAGCATGCGAGCTTGAGTGGAGGTCCGGCCACAGGACAGGCAGGTGTCGTCGCGATACACGTCGGGGTAAGCCTCGTCGAGAGCGGACAGACACGGATATGTGCTGGTCTGTAGAAGACTAAGTGAAACGGCTTGCGCCCTATTCAACTTGGGGTGAGGGGGTGAAAAGACCCTTCTGGACCCTGTAGAAATATTTAATAATCTCGTTGTGAGTAGCGGGAGCGTCCCTGTGACCGTAGATAGGAGGGGAGTCAGTGCTCCTTATAGAGGAAGCGCGGTCGGTGAGGTCACGCGTAGCCTCGTGAGCAGACTCATTGAGGTTCGGGGGAGAACCCTCGACCGACCCTACGTGAGCGGAAAACCAGTGAATTGGATGGTTTGGGAGAGCATATGGACTCGAGCTGCTAAGAAGACGAACAGCTTCCTTGGCGATGCAACCCTTCTGAAAAGCCCTAACTGCCGTTTTGGAATCACTATAGATTTCGGACCCACGACCGTCTAGCAGGGCGAGGGCGATGGCGACTTACTCGTCGACTTCGGGGTCTGAAGTGCGAATCGAGGCGCTATTGGAAATCTTGCCGCTCGAGTCAACCACAACGACGGCAAAGGTCTCCCGTCACTGTACACCACGGCGTCGACGAAGCTTGCTCTAATGTCGTGTTGCTTGATCTGTTTGAGGATGGCTGCTGCTCTGGCCTTGCGTCTGCCCTCGTTGTGGACGGGATTGACGTTTCCTAGGTTCATACCATAAGACGCCAACAAACACTGACACCAAGGACAAGATAGGGGATATTACTTGTGCCTAATAAGTGAAATAAAGAAACGATAAGTTAATGGAAATTAAAGTGGATGAAAAAACAACTTACCGCAGGCGGGAACCGAACCCATAACATAACGATATAACATAACGAGGATCTCGAATCCGGCAACATTCATGCCTTCAGGTAGCATGTGTGGGTTTATTGACCACTTGCCTTCACCCGAAAAGATCACGTTCACGTGACGCCTGCGGCAAAAAAGGACGTTTCACGTCCGCCGCCAAGGTCTGAGAGTGGTGGCGCTGGCTAGCACTCCCAGGGTTCTACTAGGACATATAAATACCCAAGAAAGTTGATGGGGAAACGGCGCCGCGGTAGCTCAATTGGTAGAGCATCGCACGCGAAATGCGAAGGTTGTGGGTTCGGTTCCCATCTGCTGCAAGTTGTTTTTTCGTCCACTTTAATTTCCATTAATTTATCGTTTCTTTATTTCATTTATTAAGCAGAAGTAATTTCCCCTATGTTGTCCTTAGTGTCAGTGTTTGTTGGCTTCTTGTGATATGACTATATTTATTTATTTATTTATTTAGAAAACACCTTACAGGCCCTGTCGGACATTGAGCAAGGGGGCGATGTAACAATGAGCTGTTGAGTACAATGGAAACAACTCAAAAATAAATCTAACACAACTGTACAGTGGCTGAAATGAAAAAAAAAACAAGCACGGAATGCTCAAGCATAACAGCAAATAAGAGGAAGGAGATTAAGTAAAACGCGCGCACAGACGTTCACGAGATATTTTACGATCGGTTATCGAGACGATCTTATCGGGAAGACTATTCCAGTGAGATATGGCACGAGGTACAGCAGATAAATTGAAAGCAGTAGTTTTTCCAAAAATGCGCTTGAAGGTCAGATGATTATGTAATCTTGAGGACGTACGGGCGGGGGTTTCTAGGGGTAATATCCATGGCTTATCGGAATGAACATATTTGTGAAATAGACAAAGCAAAGCAACCTTGCAGCGGGTGTCTAAGGGCTGTAAAGAAATATCGAGCCTAATCTGCGTTATACTGAAGTTCCGATCGAAATTCCGAGCGATATATCGGGCAGCTTTGTTCTGTATACGTTCCAGCAGGGTTATTAAATATTCTTGGTATGGTGACTATACAGCGGATGCAAATTCTAACTGCGGGCGTATAAACGTCAGGTATGCTAATTTACGCACGTCGGCAGATTAATTTTTGCGAGTTGCGCCTCAGGAAGCCAAGCGTTTTAGATGCAGTTGCGCAAATTGTAATATGCGGAGACCAAGAAAGGTTACTCGTGAGGTTTACACCAAGGTAGTGGTACGTGACAAAGTCGTGGTATTTAAGCTGTATGTGAATATGGAGCTAGTGCGCTTGAGTGAGAACGATACAATATTACATTTGGAAATGTTAAGAGACATTGTCCATATCTTACACCGGTCGGTAATAATGTGAAGGCCATGCTGCAAGGTAGTATGATCGTTAATGGAATTAATCGATCGGTAAACAACGCAATCGTCGCCAAACAGCAGTATGCAAGAGGAAATGTTTGAAGGTAAATCGCTAATAAATATTAGGAAAAGCAGAGGCCCCAAGACACTCCCCTGTGGTACGCCAGACGTGACCTCAGTAATAGAGGAAGGGCAATCGTTAACGACGGTAAATTGGCGACGAAGCGATCAGAAGTTTCTAAGCCAAGAAAGGGTTAGTGAGTCGATACCTGAATGAGATATTTTAGAAATGAGCCGGCAATGGGCAACGTGATTGAATGCCTTTGAGAAGTCCAGAAAATGGCGTCTATTTGTTGACTGCTGTTCATACTAAATTATATATATATATATATATATATATATATATATATATATATATATATATATCTATATATACATTGCTACGGCAGAGCCGGGCGAGCACAAGAGAAAGCAGACGTTAGCTGGTGCAGCCTCGGGACGCCATCTTGACTTCACCATCAATCTCGTCCTTTAAATAAAGCTGGTTTAACATTAACCGTAACAATATATATATATATATATATATATATATATATATATATATATATATATATATATATATATATATATATATATATATATATATATATATATATATATATATATATATATATATATATGTGTGTGTGTGTGTGTGTGTGTGTGTGTGTGTGTGTGTGTGTGTGTGTGTGTGTGTGTGTGTGTGTGTGTGTGTGTGCGTGTATTTAGCTTATCTAAACAATTCAATAAGTAACTTTTCATTTATCCATTTTAGGGCACATGTTGCATTTGCAAAATTGAAACGTACCAGTAGTGAAGTCTTGTCTATTTAGCAAAAATCATAATACTAACATCAGTTTTAAGATATCCGTCCCAAAAAATCCGCTGTGGCTCCTCCAAGCACCGAAAATGAGTCATCCCACCGGGGTGGGGTCGTCCCTTAGCAGGATATTTAAGACCGCCTTTCGAGATGACTCTGCGTGAAACCTGCCCAAGAGTGCCATTCTGACAACGACGGAAAGGACAGAACGAGGTAACAATCGCGCTTCCTTGTTTACCCGCTTAGTGTATATCTCAAAGCTTGTGTGTCATCTCAACGCCTGGTTGGGACAGCGAGCACAAGAAGTTCTCGCGTAGAGCGTTTATTATCAGCCAAACAAAATAAAAGAAGACCGGAGAAGTTAAAGAGGTGATAGTGTGATTGAAAGGGAAATGTAAATAAAAGCAAAAACAGCATTAAGAAGGCCGAGAGGGAAAGTGCAATGCGGGTAGTGGTCGGCTTGGGTAGGCTCTGTATCGGCATGGCGGGCAATCCAGAAACATTTGAAAGAAATGAATGAAGAAAAGGAAGAAAAAGAAGTGCGAACCTAATAGCCGCAAAATATTAGGTTTATTAGTAACGGGACCATTCAAACGACTCGACTCACGCTAGAGTAACGTTGCCAGGAACTCTAATTTAGCGCATGCATATCCTGATCGTTTATTGTTATGGAATCAATCTAGATTCTCTAACTGTCCAAAACGCACACTCTATGCGTCAAACGAGTATTTCGTACAAGCGTATAGAGAAAAACTTGAGCACGTATCTGGACTATAAACGGTTGGGCTTGCAAGACGTACTGTGCATATTGTTACGCACTATAGTGCGCATGAGGCGTGCGCACGTCGCACACGTGCATAGTTGACTGTACTCTGCCATTGTTATGTGTATTCTATGTCTCTTTTCCCGTTTCCTGTTCATCTCTCCCGTTTTCTATGCTAACTAGCAGAGACAAAGCTCTACCAGCTGGCCTCAGCACCTCTTTCACATTGAAATTATCTATCTATCTATCTATCTATCTATCTATCTATCTATCTATCTATCTATCTATCTATCTATCTATCTATCTATCTATCTATCTATCTATCTATCTATCTATCCTCTCTTTTTATCATGCTAGATTAATTGTTTATGGCACTAAGCCATAAATAGATGTAAGAGGTTTCACGCCCCAAAGCTGCGCGTGGGCTAAGAGAGACACTGCAGTTGGGACCTCCGTATTAATCTGGAGCTCTTTAATGTGCACTGTGAATGTTTTTGCACTCAGCGCCCATGACAAACAGTCGAGGAAGCGAGCCGGCAACCTTGCGCTTAGCAACAAAACGCCATAGACAGTGAGCGACTACTGTTAGTATTATGGTGTATGTCAGCGCAAGCCCATCGTTAAACACAGCGCTTAAATTCCAGAGTAAGTACAGTCCGTGGCAGACGTAGAAAGAAAGCAGGCTTGAGCACAAGGTCAAAGCGCCTCGAACAGCTAGAGCTATGATGTTACATTAACTGTAAGAACGGCAACATCAAACTAGCGGACCATTAGGTTGCATACGTGCTTAGTAGATCTATGTACGCTCAGCGCAAATGCGATGAGACTATCTACCATGCCAATGTCTCCGATGTGCCTTGAGCTGAGTGGACGATGTGCCTTTTACCGCAGCGGCCATCCTGGGAGCCATAGCTCATCAGCCCAGACACGAGCTCATCTATACAGTACCTCAAGGCGACAAACTTGAGTGTCCTGCTGTAGGAACGCTGTAATTTGTTATAACCTGAGCATACCATAAGCTCTTGTCTTCTATCTATCTATTTCTCTCTCCCCTCCCCACGTGTAGAGTAGCAACTAGACAAAGTCTACTCTTAACACACACGCATGCACACACGCACGCACGCAACACAAAAAGACTATAGACTCCATTTCTGCCGCGTCTTCGCGTCGGGCACTCACATCAGGATTCATAATGCCGGAATAGAACAAGTCCAATTTGTTCTGGAACGCGATTGTGCTATATCCTAGAAGGACGTGGCATTGCGCGTGTTTGCCTACACACTGCTAATTGGAGAAACCCACTTCATGAACCGCTTCATCTTACGCCATGGAACAAAGACGCAAGATGCCTTTTCCATTGAGTAAGCCACCGAAAATGCACGGTTCAATACCCGGCTTAATTACAAGCTTCCCTCAAGCTCCGCCGTTGCTGCTTCTCAACCGCAGTATTCGGTGACGCTACCGCCACACTCACTCCTCGTCAACATGCCGCTTTATACAATAAAATACATCCGTTTTCAAACGTATTCAATTACATGCATGAAATTTACATATTATTCTCAAACCCAGAGGCACAGTGATGCTTTTTTTCTTCATTCTGATGGGTATCCCGCGCCAGGACCAAATTCCTTTCAACTGAGAAGCTTTCTTTCTGAGAAATTCATATGTGTTTCTTTGTAGCTTCATGGTACATTCGGTTTAATGATAACTATCTCTTTCATCCTGATGGGTACACAAAAATACTTAAGCTCGCTCTTTGAACTCAACAGAACGACAAACACTGAACACGCTGTAGAAAACGATATTTTTATCATAATATACTTGCATTATTTTTATATCAAAAGTCTTAATTTAGAAGTGTGATCTATTTGTAACGTTTACGTGTGTACTGGTAGACAGAAAATTCAAGACATTGACTCTTACATGCAATGGAGAATTGCGCAATAGTACGCAGTGCATGCCGACACTCATCCGAGTGGCTAGAAAAGAAAATCGAAATCCAATTTTCTCTATCCTTCGATGAGTCTATAAATGAATTTTAAGTGAGCCGTTGGCTCAAGACCCACCCCGTCGAACGACGCGAAAGAGAGCGAGAAATACTACATCCGACTTGAAGTTCGCTGTGCGAAAGTTTCTTTCCTGTAGGTGCAACTGCCTTGAATGCATTTTAAATGCAACTCTCCCGGCGAATACGAATCAGTGTGTAGCGGAGTCTCGTCGTCTGAGAAGCCCGCTCGTTCAGTGCTCGCGCGCATTTGCCATTCCGGCCCTTAACCGCACAATGCGCTCGCTCGTTCTTCCTTACAATAGGCACCCCTCGAAAACGCAAGGAACTCGACTCTTGAGCATGCAATTCATCCCAGCTATCACGAGAAAATCTGCAGGCTCTCGTCGGCTTAAAGCTTGCAAAAAAGCAACAATGGACCGCAGTTCTCAAGGAGCACTACATGCGGCATTGAAATTTCATTCGTTATAAATCACGCCACTTAAGTTGGTCACGTCGCTCAATCAGACGATTCTTTCTTTTCGCGATAGCCATTCGCGTTCGCCGTTGAATCAAAGACGTGCAGCTCTCCAAGGTGTTAGTGATCCCCCGAGAGCGTCGACCGACGCCACCGTCAGCGCTGTATCGCGGAGCGCAGCCACGAGAGCGCATGCGCATGTCCGAGCGTCGTGCGCAAGGCCTGTTCCGTTCAGCTCCACGCAACTACTGCTGTTCACGCGCTTCCAACGTAAACAGAAATGCGCACATGTGCTTCTGCGCTAACAATGGTTACAATAAGCGCTGTCAAAAGTTAGATGGGCTGAGAAGTAGCAGGGGCTATGCCGGTTTCATTGGAACAACGTCGTAGACGATGCCCGGGAGCATCATGCTTTCCGAACGTTCGCTTGCGCTCTCGTGATTTGCCGGCACCGCGCTTTCGTCAGAGGTCGCCAGCTCGGCGAGGCAGGAGCGCCGACTGAACATCGTCTACACTCATTGATGTAGGAGGCAAAGTGAACGCTCAGAGGGCGAGATGCTTGCGCGATCTCTCTCCGCCCCCCCCCCCCCCCCCCCCCACCACCCCGGGCTGCATGTGGTTACCCTCGTTACTTTCACAGCTGCGCTCCGTGGCACGGCGCTGTTCCACGGAACTGATAATCCGCACTGCCGTGAGGTTAATAAAATATTCGAGAGCTGTATCAGCTGTACGCCGTCCTCATAAGTCCCAAAAACGCAATATACTAAGAAGCGGGCGGGGTTACTAATGTGTAGCTCGTTGAATAAGAGGTGTACCAGCTACAAGTGCTTACGCCCAAGACAAACAAGTAGTCCCCAATCTGCCCACGCACAACCTCAAAGAGTGTTTGTAGAACCAACTTTGCCGTACAGGGTAATACTGAAGTGAAGTGTGCACTTATGACTCTAGTTTTGCTCAAATAAACGAATGTGTAGACACGTGGAACGGACCTGTGGATGCAGATATAAGTACTCACTGGTAGCATATATGTATATAACTTACCTTTTACATGTTTGCATTTGCATGTCTTTGGCATATTGCAGGGGGGGGGGGGGGGGGGTATTCTGTAAGAGTCCACCTAGTGGACTGTCCATTACGGCCGCTGCTGATTGAATGCAGCTGTACGAGCGAGGAGGAGACGAGCGGCCGCAGCCAATCAGCAGCGGTCGAAATGGACACTTAGGTGGACTCCTACAGAATACCTCCCGTGTACACATAGCAGTAGCACATTGTAACACATATATACCCAGCCTCTCCCGTTTGTGTATCTGCATAGGCTTTCTTTTTATTCGCCTCTGACTGATACCACATTCCATCTTGGAAATGAAATATGTAGGTGACTGCGAGCCAGAACGCTATTTTTCTAGCTCAGCTATTTTCGCATGCAGCAAGCTGCCAGGAGCGTGCTGGTATAAAGTTTCAAGGTGGGAAACAATTTTTCGCTACTTTAGAAAGCACTTCCGCCCGAGCAACGCCGACGCCGCGTTAAGACGCTGCGCACGCCTGGAGGCAAGCCTAGGCGAGCTACCGCCCGTCAGGCCTAACAATACGCAAGCCCTACGAATCAATTTTTCGCCAAGCATGGAGGTCCAAGTCGAAGGAGAGGAGATGTCTCCCGAAGAATTCGGTGACGATGCCGGCTGGTGCATGATCGGCTCCAGAAGCCGGTCCGGCCCCAGCGCATCGCGGGATAGACCTAAGAACGAAGCCTACTCCCGCACCGGTGAGGGAGACGGTCGACAACCGCCACGACGCCCGCGGAACGTAAAACAACAAATACTCAAGGCCAGCAAAATGCCGGCTCTCCCGAGGAACGACATCAAGATCGTCGTTAGACCCAAGGGCGGCCTCAACACCGCAACGATCGGCGCAGTCAGGATTGCGTCAGCCATATACCGGGCTGCAGGAGTGTCCGATCAAGACGCCAGCGAAGACACCGTCTGCCCCAACACCCATCAAAACGTCGTCGTTATCAGCACACCCAGCAGCACCAACACAGAAAAATACAGGAAGCTCGAGGTCATCAGGATCGGCGACCGCCAATACGATGTCAATGCGTATGAAACGGCACCCGATCATACGGCCAAGGGGGTCATCCGAGGCATACCTCTCGAAGAAGACTCCAGGACCATTAACTCCAAGATCGTGAACGACAGGAACCCGACAGCCCTAGCAGCCAAGCGTCTTAGCAACACGACCACAGTCATCATCGCCTTCGAAGGCCTAAAAGTGCCCACTCTCGTCAGGTACGGAGGCACTCTGCTTCGCTGTTCGCTGTACAGGAACCAGGTCGACATCTGTCACCAATGCGGTAGACTGGGGCACCATATGGATGTCTGCCCAAATCCCCAAGACAAGATCTGCAGGGGCTGCGGTGCCAAGAACACAGACCCCAATCACCAGTGCACCCCAAACTGCCGCTTATGCGGAGGGAAACACCCTACGGCAGACAAATCCTGCCGAGCAAAGTTCAAGACCTCGCATATAGTCAAGAAACGAAGATGGGAAAGGAAAAGAGCCGAAGCGGAAGCAGAACTCGAGGCGGTCAAGGAATCCGGAGGAGAGCAAGCCCCCGCCCTGCAAAAGCCAAGATCCAGATCCAGAGGCCGGGCCAGGTCCAGATCGACGTCGGCTACCGGGACCCCTCGATCCCGCCAGCACAGCCGGTCGAGGAGCAGAGCTCGCAGTCGCACCCCGGGACCGGGTCGAGCCAGGTCCAGATCCATCCAGGCCCTCCCAGAAAAGGTGAGCTGGGCAGACGCGGTCAAGGGTGCGCCAAGGCACGGGGTCTACGGAGTAACTGCCTCAGAACCGCAAGTCACAAAGAACACAGACAATGAGATTATTGCAGAAATAAAACGTGAGAACGCCATGCTCAGGAGCCTAGTACAACAGCTAACCCAAGAGGTACGCGAACTGAGAAAGGTCGCGCCTGCCGCGCTACCCCCTAGACCCACTCCCGTCAGTACTCCTGCTCCGAGCAACAATGGCGAGGAACAGGACAAAGCAACCCCACTCGCGAAAAAGCGAGCCGTACAAAGCCAAGACACCAGCCGCGCCGAACAGGCGAGATCGGAAATAAAAGCCATGCTTACCGAACTACAAAGTGCAATAGGCAATCTGTCTACCGCCATATCCGGCCTCACAACCAGGGTGGTCAAGCTCGAAGAATGTACGATGTGGGCACCGTCCCTGTCGCAATCACCATAGCCAAACATGGGAACTAATAATATAAATCCCGTAATCTCAGACGCTCCCATGGTGGCACCGCCCCCCCGCGCACCGCTCCAGTTTCTCAACAGCTCCTTATTCAAGACTCCAGGATGGCCAGACACGATAAAGAGCTATTGGTCTGGCAGTGGAACTGCAGAGGTATAGCCGGGAAAAAAACCTGTCCTACAACAATACGTAAGAAACATCCAACCCCAAACCCGATGTGATAATGCTACAAGAAATCGTGGGCGCGTCGGCCAACATCCCGGGCTACCGCGCCCTCGTCCCTAAATTCCAAAACGATAGGGGCATCGCCACACTAATCAGAAAGGGCCTAGTACCCATAGAACATGAGAAATAAGGCCCGCAGGCCGAGCATATAATGATAGAAATTATTCCTAACAGAACGCAAAAGAATCGCATCTTTATACTGAACATATACAGTAGCCCATCCAAAAGACGGCAGCGTTTTCTCTCCCTGCTCAAAAAGGCAGCCGAGCTCGCCGGCCTGAACCCGCTAATAGTGGCCAGGTGGGGACTTCAACGCGCCGTGCCATGCCTGGGGATACGGCCACACCACAACCAAGGGCAAACAGTTATGGCAGGACTCGCAAGACTTGGAATACACGCTCATCACGGATTCCAGTGCCCCAACGCGTATGGGCAATTCGGTTGCAAGAGATACAACACCGGACTTAACAATGATCAAAAACATCGAGAGGGCTACCTGGAGAAACACCCTAGAAGACCTAGGTAGCGACCACATGATCATCAAGATCACTATCCCCCGAGCGGGAACCACCCTCCCAGTCAAAAGCTTCAAATGGACAGACTGGGACGAGTTTCGCAAGCACCGGGATATCAGGCAAGACGACGAGCCAACCGGTGACATTCACAGATGGATCGCGGACCTGACCAGGGATGTCGGGGAGGCCACGCAAACCATCACTCCCGATATCCTGACGGAGAAGATGGACAGTCGCCTCGCCCACCTCTGGGAAGCCAAGAAATCCATACAAACCCGATGGCAAGGCTAGCTGTTCAATCGAAAGCTGAGAAAAAAGATAGCCGACTTAAACAAACAAATCGAAGAGCACTGCAAAACCTTGAGCAAGCAACAGTGGGACGAAGTCTGCAACGCCGCGGATGGTCAACTCCACAACGGAAGTACGTGGCGACTGCTGAGGCACCTGCTGGGCGAAACCCAATGCAAATCCAAGCAAAGAGCCGACATGCAGAGACTTCTGCACAAAGAAAAAGGGGCGGCGAGCGAGAAGCAAATCGTCATGAAACTTTGCGACAAGTACCTCCCGCAACGACCGACGGTCGAGCACGGCCGGTACGCTGGCAGTCCTAGTCCCAAGTTAGATGAAGACTTCAGTGAGGCGGAAATCAGAACGGCACTCCAAGGACTCAACAGCAAGTCAGCCCCAGGACCGGACAACAAAACGCTCAAAAACCTAGACGAGAAATCTGTCACCAAACACACGGGCTATATGAACAAGTGCTGGAGAGAAGGCCGCATCCCGGAGCAGTGGAAGAGGTCCAAGGCTATCCTCATACCCAAGGACGGAAAGCCGTTGAGTTTGGAGAAGCTACGCCCAATCTCTCTCACGTCGTGCGTGGGTAAGGTCTTGGAACGCGCCTTCCTGAACCGTATCAACAGCCATCCAGAAGAGACGGAAGCCTACCCCCACACCATGATAGGCTTCCGATCCCGCCTGTCCACGCAGGACGTCATGTTACAACTATAGAACCAGATCCTTGACGAAAGGACAAGAAACACCAGAGCCATCCTAGGACTAGACCTGGAGAAAGCATTCGACAACGTCGCTCACGAGTCGATCCTTAAATAAGTGTCTAATCTGAACCTGGGGGAAAGGGCCTACAACTACGTGAGGGACTTTCTGAACAATCGCAAAGCCACCCTGACGGTTGGCGACCTCGAGTCCGAAGAACGAACCCAGGGAAGTGCAGGTACCCCCCAGGGCTCAGTTATATCTCCGCTCCTTTTCAACTTAGTCATGCTGGGTCTCCCCAGCAAACTACGGGAAATCGAAGGAATCCACCACGCTATATACGCAAACGATATAACGATTTGGGCAGACCGCGGCAGTGACGGGGGAAATTGAACACACACTACAAACGGCCATTCACAAAGTGGAAGAGTACCTCCAAGGAACGGGCCTCAAATGCTCCCCGAGCAAGTCCGAACTACTCCTTTACCGGCCCACGCGCAGAGGCGTGCCACCAAAGAGCTACACAGGACCCCGGGAGTACGAGGAAATCGGCCTGTACACCCAAGACGGAAACGCAATCCCCAAAGTAAACAAGATCAAAATCCTCGGAATGATCATTGAGGCCAGCGGAGCTAACGGCGAAACTCATTCGTTGTCAGCCCCATCGCCTATGTAGCCGCCTACCACAACTGGTACGTCGCGGAAAAGAACAAGATCAACACGCTCATAAGGAAAACGTACAAGATAGCCCTGGGCCTCCCGGAATTGACGAGCACCGAGCTCCTGGCTCAGCTGGGCATATGCAACAGCCTAGAAGAAATAGCCGAAGCACAACGCATCTCGCAGCTCGAACGCCTGTCGACCACCACGACGGGAAGGTACATTATGAACACGCTCGGCATAACGCACCACAACCAGCACGGCCAGAAAATGCAAATCCCCAACAAAATCAGAGAGACCATTATGGTGGCAACCATCCCAAGAAACGTGCACCCCGATTACAACCGAGGTAGAAGAAAGGCAAGAGCCGAGGCTCTGCTCCGTTCATTCGGCAGGGAGAGAAACGCGCGCTTTGTCGACGCAGCCGAATATGCGAACGGCCAAAAATACTCCGCCGTAGTCATAGACGCAGAGTCAAGAATCAGAACCACATGCAGTGTATACACCAAACACTCGGAAATAGCGGAGCAAGTAGCGATTGCGGTGGCCCTCACAGAACAGGAATGCGAAGTCGTACTAAGTGACTCGCAAACGGCAAAAGAATTATGCCAAAGGTCGAATTTTCAAGGAAGCCCTGTCCATTCTGGCCAAAGCGGGCAGATCCAAAACCGCGAGCTCGAGGATCATATGGTTCCCCGCGCACGTCACCACGGAAGGCGACGCGCTCCCGAACCTAAACGAGACGGCGCACCAGACGGCGCGAGATGACCCGCTGCGCCGAACAGGGCAACGCCTCTCGCACGATAGCGAACGCTTCTCGAGGAGAACGGGACAGGCTCACCAGATACAACGACATAACCAGTGCATATTTGAACGCCAGAAGGATATACCCACCGCCAAGTCCCAAATTGAACTGGAGGAAGGCCGTCGCCTGGCGACAACTCCAGACGAACACCTTCCCTAATCCATTCCGTCTGAAACGTATTTTCCCAGATAAGCATCAGGACGACACGTGCAAATTGTGCCAGGAAGGACCAGCAACACTCAAACACATGCTGTGGGAGTGCAATGTAGTTTTAGGAGGGATGGCAGTTATTCCGGAGACCCTGTCGTCGAGGTGGGCCGCCGCTCTGCGCAGCTCAGACCTCGGAATTTAGACGTGGGCAGTCCAGCACGCCCGTGAGTCGGCGTTGAGGCAGGGCCTTGACGTTCCCCCGTGGTAGACCTGAGCCCGGGTCGCGTTAAACCTTGCCGGACGTACAAAAAAGTTGTATCCCTCCATCCATCCATCATGCTGCAATGTCGCCAGGAACGTTATATGGCCAGGTTTTCCCCAAAATTCCCGTCAATATCTGCAGCTTAACTTACGTCGTTATTGCATCAAATAATCAACATTCTCTTTTTTGTAAGCGCTTGATTACATTGCCGTCCTGAAAAACACTCATCAAGAGCGCAGCTCAGGCATTCGAGTTACAATCGGTCAACCCTACATTTCTTCTTTCGCACAAACAACGTCTTCTTTCTTTTTCGCATTTCTTTATTTAAATTTCAAAGCCTTGCTCTTCTAGTCAGCAATTTGTTGAATTGCAAGCCATAAAAACAGTTAAATATACGCTTCCCTGACATCCGCTGCTTCCCCCCTAGAGAGACAGGAACACGCGAACCCAAATGCCGTTGTTTTGTACGACACAAATCGCATCTCCATTCACCGGTATAGTGCAAGTAAACAAAAGAAAACAGGGCATTGTCAATGCGTCATTATTTTTTTTATTTTATTTTTGAGTAATAATCTTTGACATACTGCCTCCAGCGACGCACACGCCGAAGAATTCCAGTTAACTCAACGTTCCTTACTCGTGCCTCTCAATTACAGGCTGCGCGAGCAGCAATTTGAACCCTCCGGTGCAACCGGCTGACACGGTCTGTCATTAAAGTGGTTCCGAGTTCCCGAGAGAATTTTCGAGAAAACAAGGGGGAAACATCACAGCGTCCCACCACGTGCCTCTTTGGGTATCTGTACAGTACACGCAATTAGCCCCTCTGAAATGGCTTAGTAGGGAACCATGGAAACAACAAAACTGCGAAGCGACGCAGATGACGTCGTGCGAGTAAGCGTTAACGCGCATTTCTGCTAATGACCGAGGATGACTCCTTTAGAAGGGGAAAAAAATCTATTTAGGCTTGGGGAGTCGCTTTGCGGTAGCGGAAGCGCCGTCTTCTGTGCGCTTCGAGAAATTCCATTTCCTCAAGAATGCGCACCCGAATCCGTCAGTTATTGTGTCGTAATCCCGCATAATTTAGCCAAAAGTTGTGCAGAACATTTTTTTTGCGTGTTTGTTTCTTAACAGTTGTCACAGCGGCAGTAAATTAAGCCGCAAAACTAATCACTTTTAATCATGTGAGTTTACAACAACTGCTGCAAATTGCTTTACCCCTTGGGTTATGCAGAGGTCACTCAAGGAGGTGCTTTTGGCAAATCAGTTTTGAAGAATTCCGTAAGTTATAGAGAGCTTCATGAAAGGAAAAAAAATCGTAATCCACCCACAAGAAGCACGAATAAGAAGGGGGGAAAGACAAAATGAAAGCAATATGCAATTGCTCAGAAAGGTAGGAGTTTCGCGAGGGAGGAGTTTCGCAGTTGAAGAATAATTCAACCTGTTTTGGGAACTGAACCCGGGTCTTTCCGAGGCCGTCGCTCTATCCGCTTAGCTATAACCAAAAAGCTAGCAGATGGCAGAGCGAAGGTAAAATAATCGACAAATCAAAGCACAGGAACACTGATTAAGAAAATGAGTTCAGCTGAAATTCGCAAAGTGGAGGTGGTTTTCCACACAGAGAAAATTGTCATCCGCCATAAAGTTGTCTGTTAGTTCGCCCTCACACTGCCGTCAGATAGCCTCCAAGTAAGTTGACGGCAGTTCGAACAACGGCCCCGGTAAGGTGTTTCCAGATTCGATACCCTGACCAGGAAGAATTATTCTTCAACCACGAAGCTGCCTTTCTCAAAAACTCGTATGTGTTCCCTTTGCAGTTTCCGGCTATTTTTGACGGACGACAATTTTCTTTTCAGGGGTAGGCTGTTGTGTCTTCAACATATGAAACATGTCCATGGGGGAGATTGGCCACAAAGAAGGAGTCAAGACCTTCACATGACGAGTAACAAACAGCAGATACACGTGAAGTCGTAGCATATAAGAATCGATTGAAATCTCGTAATCCTCGACTAGCTCGCCATTTTGACCGATGTTATTGTTGCTCCTCTATTCTCTCTGCGCCGCCTAGCTATCTATGATTGAGGTTTCAAGCCGTTCTCTTTTGGAGTACGCTTTAGTAAGGACCTTGTCTGCTTCAAGTACATCGGAAAGACAAAAACGTTCCCATTAGCCAACCACTTATCCGGTAAGCCTGTAGGTTGTTGCACTTAGAAGAAAAACACAATTTCTATAATAACTGCCGAATTTTCTTTTTTTTACTTTGAAGTTTCTGACACAAGAATTCGAAGTTTTCAGTAAGAAAATGGAGCTTACGAGAGTCTGCGACTTGGCAAAATGAACATCGCGATAGTGTTGCCCATAACATAGCGACATTTTCTTTACTATTCGTAGTTCACATTTCTCAAATAGGCACTCCACAAAGGCGTTTGCTACCGGGAAACAGCAGGTTGCTACGACTATAAGCTGAGCCGGTATTGATTACGGATTGCCATAAGCGGCGTGTGCATCGGCCCGGCACTGTAATTTCTAAACAGCGACAGGACACAAAAACGTTGAAATGTAGCCTCAGTGTAAGCAGGTGAGCTAGACTGCCATGCCGACCTTCCTTATAAACGCGGAGCAGCGGGAAACAGGTTAGATAAGAAAACAACAAGAAGGAATTCTGAAGCCCGCTTAATCTTTTTTTCCTTTTCTCCACAAATCCGCTTTGCGCAACGGAAGCAGCTCAGAAAAAGAGGCATAACACCTTCGTTTCGTTTCTCTGATTGTCACGTCGTCATCGTTATTATTTTTGTTTCTTTCTTTGTGTGAACGTCCCGTTCAAACTACGGTGGCAAGACGGAAGCAACCAGAAAGTGCACTTCGAATGTGGCTGAACGACAAATATGAAAACGCGCGCTCATTAATCGTCTCTAAACCAGTATACTAAACGCATGCGCAATGGTATTAGCGCTTGCTCATGCAGCAACCACACTGGCTTCTCGCCGGTATAAAAAATTTCACCGTCATTCTTTTGTCTTTGCCAACATCTCTGAGGACAGGCGACAGCCGGCGTACGAATCGTTAAGTTTACCTGGTGAATAGTTCTAACGACTCACTGCTACCTAAGGGTCGCGTTTCATTGTCATTATATCGGAGCTCTTCACACGACTAACCAAAACCTCAGCGTTTCGCTTACGCCCCATTCCAATCCCTGACGATCTTCCTCTTTGAGAACGACCACTTGAGGTTACTTAACGTTCACCCAAAGCACGGCATACAAGAGCACTTTCCTTTACTTTTCTTTTCTTCATCTCTTTTTTTTTTTTCTACCCCCAGCGATATGTGGCCAATGCTAGCGAAAAATGAATGCGTGGTTGCATGTTCAGCACACTGGTGAGCCATAGAGGATATGCGGCCTCCAGCTCGCGACGAACGATGCGGGCGATGTATCATCGAGAGCTTGTCGCAAGTCAACGTCGCAGCCGTGTTTGGAAGGCGCGTGAAGTGCTGTGAGACTCGGCGGCTTTTCACTTGTTCCAGACGGCGGCATTCTTTGAAAAGGGTGTCGAAGCTGGTGACGTTGTTGAGTACCAGTAAATTGAAGGCGCCATCAGCAATACCTTTAAGGACGTGGGCAACCTTGTCTTTCTCCGACATGTGCTGGTCGGCTTTGCGACATAGAGCCGATACGTCGAGAACGTAAGAGACGTGGGGCTCGGTCGATATCTATACCCGGGGTAGCAAGGGCCTTCTTCGCGGCGAGTTGGCGACGAAACGAATTACTAAAGGTTATGCAGATGCCACGCACTGTGGGAATCGATGTAAGCGAAGCTTTCTCTGCTGTTTGCTTTAATTGAGGATAACTCGCGGTGATGCTGACGGCGAATGTTTAATTTCTTCAACGTTTTGTCCGCACATGAGTTGTGAGTTGATGTTAAACATTACCTTGCGCGCACCGCTGCTCTTTGTCTGCGTAGTGCACAAAACAGAAAGGGAGAGGTGTTTGCTTGAGGCGTTTTTGTGCGCCATATTTCATAACCTCTGAGAGGGCTGAGCATTGTCATTGCCTCACATGGCACATCGCATCGTGGCAGAAGCATTAAACTTCAATTGGATTATGGAATCGTACGTGCCAAAACCACAGTCGGATTATGAGGCAAGCCGTGTGGCGCACTCTGGATTAATTTTGGCACCGTGGCGTTCTTTATAACGTGTCCCTAAATGCGCGAGCGTTTTTTATTTCACCCCTGTCGAAATGCGGCTGCCGCGGTCAAATCCGCGACCTCGAGCAATGCCATAGCCGCAAAGCTGTCGGGGCTGGCAGAGAATCGTTTATTTGACGTTTGACCCCTCCCGTTGTGTCACCTAGACCCTGCGGCGCGCTATAATTAATGCGGCTCTGCTTCTGCACGCCCTGCGTAAGTTGTCGGCTAGACATATTTGCATGGTATTACTTTTTAGAAATAGCAGAAACGCACCGTACCGTACCTTGACCTTAAGTTTATCCAGCGTTTCCTTGCCTTCTCACGTCACCTTTTCCCTATCCCCCCCCCCCCCTGCATTTGTATGGGAACTGCGAGCGAAGAGTGGCAACGCTGTTATTCGCTCGTTTCGCAACTGCGTCGGTTCTACCCATTCTCTGCCTCCTCTCCCCCCTTCTCTCTTCCATTCTATCTAGCTTCCCTCGAGACTTGCACATTGGTAGAAAGGTAAGCACTTGCGGGGAGTCACGGATAGTTACAGCTGTCAAGAGGCTAAAGTGGCGATGACCCAGGAGCTCCAGAGGGCATTGTGCACATTCGACGCGGTGCACTCCAAATGAGTTCCTCGCGTATCTTTTCTTCTCTGCCACGCTCCTTCAATGTATATACACGCTCTGAACCACCCCCCGACGCGGTGTGCCGGACAGCAGCAGCCACAGCAGCACTGGGAAAGTCGAAGGAAAAGGCAAAGAAAGCTTCGCTTTAAAAGGTCGCGGAGCTTCTTTTTGAAGAGATCTCGGCTAGTGATCTCTTCCTCACGGGTCTGAAACTACGCCCGTCGAGTACCGCCGAGGTATAAAAGGACGCTGGAGAGCATAGCCATCGGATCCACCTGTTATTGATGGTGACACGTTCGTATAAGCTCAGCCAGCCATCAACATCAGGAAGCCGGTGAACACTCCCGGACCACGAGGTTGCGCAACCGTGACTAAGGTAGTAGCCGCAGCTGCTGTGGATGGTGTTCCGTCGCCGGGAACCAAAGCGAGATTGTCGGCGGTGCGACCGCTGCGAAGTTCCATGGCGGTTACGGGGAACGTGCGCCTCCACCAATAGTCTTGCGTGAAACACAGACAGAAAGCTAATTGCAAGTTATATGTACCATGTTCGTGCAAGCGGGATCAAAATGGCGATCCACAAAGACCGGCACCATTTCGCCTTCGTCCTCTTCACTGCAGCCACGCTGAGGCGGCGTTTATCTGCGGCGGTCGCGTATCGATATTACCACAATAAGTGCATTTAACTAAATTCCGTGGTTTTACGTGGCAAAACCATGATCTGATTATGAGGCATGCCGTAGTGAGGGATTCCGGATTAATTCTGACCACCTGGGGTTCTTTGACGAGCACCCAGTGCACGGTACACGGACATTTTTGTATTCTGCCCCCATCGAAATGCGGCCACCGTGGCCATGATTTGATGCCGCGATTTCGCGCTTGGCAGCGCAGCGCCATAGCCACTTGGCCACGACGGCTGATCATAAACGCACTTCCATCACCGCGCACTTTCCCTAAATTTATCCATGCGCCTCACCAAGCCACCCGCGGACTAACCGAAATATCACAGGAATATTGATATAGATGCTCGGACGGAGCTATTGCTGGCCTTGATCGCCAGGCTAAACCCGTCTGCGGCTACAACCCACCACCGTACTGCAGTGGGAGGCACTACTCGCAAGCGAGGATCAGGGGAGCCAATTGGCCCTCCTGGACCAAGCTCAGCGAGCCGCAAGAGCCAGTGGAGCCCTGGACTGAGGACCCCAAGCAGACCTGCCATAACTCCGTTTAAATGCTCAATAAAGTTTCTTTTTTCTCTCTCTCTCTGCCACCACCACCAACATAACTATAGACCAGAATTTTTCGGCGCATGTAGGAGGCAGCCATTTTGTTCTGGAAACTGCGGGAACGGGCGCTACAAGTACTGCAAAATTCTGGTCTATACACGGCGCGCGGTGTACGGCCGGCGCCACAGCTCTAAAGGCAGCCCTATGCACCGTTGACTCGGCAACCACCCTATGAACTTGAACCTGGTATACACTGGTATATGCAGTACCATGATGCCAAGCGAGCGAGCTCTCCTAAACTTGGAGGCAACTAGGAATGCGTGCTTCATGTAGACGTTCCGGTGTGTCAAATGGCACCGTAAAAATCGAAACACAAAGCTCGCGTTTTATCCCGTGAGGAATCGAAAGCAAAAGAAAGACATGTACTTACTGAATCGACGCGCGCCTTGTTCTTTTCTACGCGATGTTTTGGCCACTCGTGACGATTCGGAGACCGTTAAATGCTTTTCTGTGTCGTTGTACGAAGAGCGCGGCCCCGGTATGCGGCGATTGCACTGCCTCGGGTTTTTGCATCGTTTCTGGTGGCGAAGGTAGAGTTAGGCGGACGAGTGTGGAAGAAACGCGTATGTTCGACCCTTTGGCAGGAGTGATCTTCTATTAGAATATAGCAAGAACACGAAAGCAGTGTTCAAGAAATAATACACTGCGTGGCGAATCATAAGTCGACTCACTCAGACTCGGAGCCTTCCGCCTTTCGAGCGCTCTGGCGCAGTGCTTTAGATCCGGCTGGTCGAAACCGAGCGCTCGGAACACATTCGCTTATAGTGTCATTCAGAGAAGCGCGATCCCGCTCACAGCACCCTGAGGCACTCTCACCTACGAGCCAGGAGCGCTAACCAGATCCGACACAATTTCGGTCGTGTGGCTCTTCCGATTGCTTTAGGAGTTGCTGAATGTAAATCTTTGGCATCTTTTCTACGATTCCGTTCTCTAGAAGCTTGCGCATCGCTGCAATCCAACTCGACACGCGGTACTAACCAGTCGAGCGCGCCACAAGTGAGTCCATGTGGGTGTGTGTTTGAGAATAGTTGAGTCCAAATGAGTTCTGAGAAGAGTGAGTCGAGGTGAAAAAGCGCAGGTGTGAGTCTGAATCGAGCACCTCACCGTGAGCTGCTGATTATGAATCCGGGTGAGTTGTGGGCTTGCAAATCTGAATCAAGACAACTCGGGTCTTCGAGTCTGAGTGAGTCTATTAGAGATTCCCTCAGTCTCAGTGAGTTTGAGTGCAACATTCAGACCGTGATTTCATGAGTGCGAGTAAGGCTGTTATTCCGTGATACCGTGAGTACGAGTGAACCTTGCTGGGTCTGCTTTCTGGTAACTTTGAGTACAAATGAGCCAGGCTGGGTCTGACCTTTATAAGCCGGAGCCTGAGGGACCGTTATGCTCAATATTACACTGTAAATGTCTCACTGTATTCGATGCGTGAGACTGGGGAAGCTATCTTTTTTTTTTCTACCCCATGGTGAGTATACTACGAGGAAGGAAACAAAATGGTCATTTCTGCGTCTGCATTGCTGAAATCTGACAACGTTCTGAACGCTTGAGATGGCACGAGCCAAGTCAGAGGCCAAGCTCACAAAGCTACTCGCACACGACTCATCATGATTGGTTTGTCCTTGCCTATCGTATGAATCTCGTTATAATCGAGAAGTAGGATTAATATCTGTCACCATGGTATAAAATAAGATACTAAGTATGAAGGAGTTTTAAACTCCTGTCATATCCTCAGTTAGGGCTCCAACACGGACCAAAAATAAGATTTATCTTGCGTACAATGAATGAATGAATTACTTAATTAATTAAATAATTTATCAACCAACCAAACAATAAAAAGAAAGTTTAT